>NW_024733231.1:43399-98968 GCF_018991925.1 Homarus americanus
GTAAGTTATGGATTTTAACATTCACGGGTATCTCTGTTACCTATCCCCGCATATGTTAAGGTGCCGACTGCAGTCCCGTGACTATCTAAAATAACATACAGTGGTCCTCAGTTAACCAACCAATGTCCAGTCATTCGTTAACCTTATTTTGTTAAATGAAACCATTGTTTAATGGGATTTTGGGTATTGGTTCCAGCTCATCTAAAATTACATACAACTAGTAAAAATGCACGCTACTTTGAGGTGTGCATGTAGAAGGCTCCTGGTTGAGATGATGGGAATTAGAAGTGGGGGTGGAGGAGAAGGAGAAGAGAAGGCATTGGGGTGGGAAAGAAGTCACCCCATGCCTATTTACCCATAAAATTTTAGTTCATGTGCAATTCAAGATTATTTTCTTTTAAATCAACACTGCACTGCATTTATATTGTCAATATGTAAAATAAACTTCGAATGACCACAATTGTACTGTAAGAACGTAAAAATAGTTTATGTTCAAGAGAGAGTCAAGCAAGATGCTTCCTCCACTGAGCAGAGACACAAAGTGACACCATTCTGGGGGAGCGTGCTGTTTAAGACGCTAAAAACTAGTTCCTTGTACAGTGGGGTATGCTATAACGAACGGATCCTACTACGAATATTCCTATAACGAACGGTTTTACCTATAAAATTGAGAATGCTATAACGAACGCAACTCCTACAACGAACGCGGATGAATACGGGACTATTTCGCCTGGCGCATGAATATTGTTGTACCGCGACCCACAACAAGAGCGTCAGGCGCCATCTTTGTCTCATTGTGTAGCCAGTGCACCACTGTTATTGTTGAAATTTCGTCTTTTGATGTGGAAATTCGCGTTATTTGTATAACTATTTTGTTATACAAGTATACAATTGTAACAATGAGTCGTCCAAAGCGAGTGAGAAAGCTAATAACCCTTGAAACTAAGAAAGAAATTGTAAAGAAACGTGAGAATGGAAGAAGCATTGCGAAACTTAGTGATGAATATGGGATGGCTAAATCGACTATATGTACGATTTTGAAGAATAAAGAGGAGTTAAAAACTGTGCAAGTGGCTAAGGGAATCTTTAGACTTAGCAAAGCAAAGTGTAATGTGATTGAAGAGATGGAAAATTTACTCTTAGTGTGGATAAAGGAGAAAGAAATGGCAGGTGGTAACATTAGTGAAGCTATAATTTGTGAGAAGGCTAAACAATTGTTTGAGGACCTTAAAGCCAAGACTCCCAGTGGAAGTGATAGTGATGTGCCAGTGTTTAGGGGTACCTGCATGCTGAATAACACTAAGGTAAGATAAAGTACCGTATTTTTTACATTTTCCACAGAATTTTTTCAGTGTTAAGCGGTTGTATTTGGGGGCCTGGAACGGATTAATCCTATAACGAACGAATGCTATAACGAACGAGGTTCTGGAACCAATTACGTTCGTTATAGCATACCCCACTGTACTTGAATTATGTTAAATAATTGTTAAAATGACTAAAAACTTTAATATAAGACTTGGAAAATTATTGAATAGTACAACCTTCTTGATATTTACTCAAATGGTAACGAATTTAAGCCCTAAAACCGATTACTGTATTGGCGGACTAATACTACAGCTGGTGAGCAGGCGAAAACAGGCGAAAACATGTTGGGAAAAATTCGTAAAGAATTTTTTCGTTAACCGAAGTGAAGAATCTTATGGAAGGTAATTCGTTAACCGAAATTTAGTTAATCGAGGCGTTCGTTAACCGAGGGATCACTGTAGTATCGGATCACCGGGACGTTAAACAAATTTTTGGTCTCTAAAGTTCAGCGACGTGGTACCGAAACAACGTTAGGCGGTCGAAGTTAAGCGAGGACTTACTGAACATATATGTAAGAGATTAGTCCATTAAATTGAAGTCTGTTAAAAGGAGATTTCACAGTATTTTCTAATTTTTCAGTACTGACACTGACCATAATAATTTAAAAATACTGTACCAACCTGTGGGTACCGTTGACAGATATCTTTTATTATTGCAGGCTGTAGATCTACCCCCTTTCTGTACTGGAGACGGCTCATCACAATAACATTTACTGCAAATAATAGTTTTTTCTCAAGAGATTGTATTTTAGTATTCAAATGCTAATAAATTTTTTTCACTTATGACTGGTTCCTAATAAGTTGTAGCATAAATTGAAGTTTCAAACATACACTATGGACAGATATTCCTTAGAGTAATCAATACACCTAATGAGACAAATTACTTGATTTCCAATATTTTTTTACTGTATTCTATTTCACTCAATTATTAAAAATATTTAAAGCTTGTAAATTTCAGTTTTGTATTCATTTGATAAGTACAGTGATGTCGCATCTTACGCGCATTTAACCTACACACATTCAACTTTACACGCCTGGCCTAAGAAAAAACAAAAAAAACAAGTGAGTGTAGACGCATATGGCTGGGGGAGGTACTTCCACCTGCGCCTTCTTCTCCTGGATCAACATCAAGCCCAGACGTCCCCTCAATAATGTTGATGGGGGATGAGGAAGACTAATCATCAGAGTGTGTACAGTATCCATCATCATCTCATCATTCATTATATGGGTGCTGTACTAATCATCATTGTCATTGTAACAAGAAGATCCAGGATGAATGGTGAGTGTTCAGGTTTACTTACAGCAGAGGTGGTTGTGTGGTGGCATTTAAACTGAAATAGGCTTAACCAGTTGTCGCCAGATACGCTAGTGACAAACGTCTCACTGTTTCCACACTTACGATCACCTCCCACATGAAATACACACCCGTGCTCTTCATATTTCTTATTTTATAGTCTTCTATCATATTTTCTTCATTTCCAAGTCACATTAGAGTATTAAAACTATTTTTCCACAACTTTTATAACATCATTATAATGGAAGCCCCTCGAAATCGAGGATGACAGGCCCAAGGGCCTCCTTAGCGTGAATTTGTTAAGGTGTAGAAGCTGTCGCCAACACAACAACCACACCCCAAGTTAACAAGCTGCATGACCCAGTGTCAAGGAATAGTCCAAGAAGACTGGACAACTCGCCAACTGCACTGGCTAACCATTACCCCAGAATACGATCCGCAAATCGATTAACATCCAGGTTCCCAATTACTGCTGGGTAGACAGAGGCAAATGGCGTAAAGAAACTTGCCCATAGTTTCACCCTGCCCGAGGATCGAACTCGGCTCCGCTCGCTTGCAAGACGAGAATGCTGACCATTACACCACAAGTCGCCACATCATTATATGTAACAATGGCAACATGCATTACCCTCTCCCTCCTTCCCTCCCCGATTCACTAAGGTGGGGCAGGGAGCGGTAAATGGACGAGTTGACGGTCGGAATTTTTTTGTAAGATGGCAGATCAATGGGTAAAGAAAACACTTAAATTCACTATGGTAATGATACTTTTAAATAAATTGAACCAAAATTTTCAAAAACAAGGGTTAAAGTTGCTAAAAAGTCACATGACGCCAAAAACTCTGTGATTGGTTGTGACGTCACTGGCTGGGGCGAGCCGCCCAGCAGGAGGCAGCCAGCTGTGGTGCATGTGTTGCTCCCAGCATAAATACAGGATATGTGGCCATATACAGTACTGTACAATGTTCAAGCAAAGGACAAAGAGTCGTTGGTGCTTCGTGCCAATGTGAAAGAGTATCGAAAAATCCTCACAAGGCAAAATATTCATCACAGTACTGAAAGATAAGAAGATAAGAAAGAGATGGTGGTTTGCTGCTCGACGGCACTTCCCCATGTCAGAATACTGCATCGACTGTTGTTAAGATCATTTTGATGTGAGTATTGAGGCATACATTATTTTTAGGTTAAAATAAATTACTGCTCAAGTATCATCGTGTGTATTTACTGCTGGCTGCCAAAATAATGCAAAAGACAGATAACTCCAACATGTAAGTTTTCACCACTGTTCTCTATTTCATGTCTGTAAAATGTAAGTTTTCGTCACTGATGTCTATATTTAATGTTGTGGAAGGACTAGGGACGACCATGGCCAGGGGATGGGCTTGAGATGATCAGATGACAGATGTAATTTAAAATGCTTCATAGCTGGATGGCGGAGTTCTTGATAATGCTGTACTCTACAATCATAAAGACATCTACAGGTACTTTTGGTAAAATTCTTTCATCTGCCTTTATGAACCCCGGATGTAGTTGTCCAACCTTCTTGGCTGATCGGCTCTGTAAATAAATATTATTACAGTATAGTCTGCATTTACGCTGTCAATTGAACCCGTGGAGGCCCGCGTAAAACAAGAAACGCAAAAATGAAATAACAGAACATATGGGATTAATTGAAATAGAGACTGGGCCGACCCCCAAACTCCACTTTTTCCGACACAATACGTGCGTTGTAGTAAAAATAACATCTTAATTTTATGATGGTATGCACACATAATTAATAATTAAGAGAAATATCAATAATATTAGGTTTTTTAACACTTACGTTAGTAGAAAAGCTGGGTCGGCACACGTGGATGGCAGCTGGTTCCGAGGCAGAGGGCAGATTAGTTGCCCTCCGGTGAATCACTTTCACTACTCGCAGAGGTTTGCAGGGCCTCCCTGACAAACCCCTCAAAGTCTATATCCTCACTATCACTATCACTGACTTGGGCTAGCTGTGGTTGTGGTGGGTTGCGGGCGAAGAAGTCCTTAATACTACGTTGACGACTAGCATTGATGTTGTCGAGATAGCTCTGGATATACGGCTCCATAACTTTCGTCAGATGGTTATTAGACACTTCATACCGATGCTTGTCTGGGTCGTTGTCACGGATGAGCTTAATTTTCTCCCCCAACTCGATGATTTCCTTCACATTATCATGGCTTGGTCCAGGTAATTCAAGGTTTTTCTCAGGTGATGGGGGTCCCGCGGAGGCCATTGTGAGGGGAATAGTGGGCACAAGAGAGAACTGTATACGCGGACTGAGAACAATGAGAGAGGCTCGGCTAGGTCAGCGACTTCTACCCTGTGGTGGCAAGGCACGTCATGTTGCATTAGACCAATCACAGCTAGCGGCGGAGGGAATGCGTGGGTGGTAAGGAGGCACGGCCCAATCACAGTCCGATACGTCATATGACGTCAGCGATAACGTAAGAGCAGCCTAATGCGCACCACTCACCGTGCCGCTTCCCGCTTATGGTCAAGAATGGACCGCATGGGTAAAAAATGGCGCGGCGGTCTCAACCTCTCCAGCCGCTCGCCGCGTAAATGACCAAATTTACCGCGTAATTAAAGCATTTTCATTCTGGCAAGGCACCGCGTAAATGACCAAACACATAAACAAAAACCGCGTAAATCCAGACTATACTGTAGATAATTAATTGTGCTTTACTGCGCAACACAGTAATACTATTTTGAATGTATAAATATTACTAAGCACATTAACTAATTCAATGGATATTAGCTGCCCATACCACAAATTTCATAGTATAAACATTCCAAACAATTTTGATATTATTTTGGTTTTGGTCATCTGGGGGACCTTAAGATTCTAACTATGGGATTAAGTACCTGTACTTCAAACAATAAGTTATTATCTCTACGGGATTTCTGTCGTAAAACATTTTACGATCGCATAAGAAAATACAGGTCATATGTTAGGTTAGGTTAGGGTAAGATGAGTTACTGTATAAGGTTAGCTTAACATACATCAGTGGGGGGGAGGGGTAGTAACTCAAAACTAGTGATTTCCGACAGGAATGAAGGTCAAAATCGTTCATAACACATCACAAACCATCATAAAAAAAAACATAGTCTGCAGGGATGACCAAAACTTAAAATTTACCCAATATAGCCTATCTTGAATCTAAGCATCCAAATACTTATGGTCGTGAAAGTAAAATTTTACCCATTAATATAAAGATGATATATCCCAGTGGTTCATTAGTGAATCATCAAAACAATAACAGCACTATGTTGTCATGTTTACCTAGCATCAGGCATTCACAAAACAAAGTCCAGACAATGTCATTACTTCTATATTGACTCGTCTCTCCATGCGTGCGTCGTCTGCAGGGTAGGTGGTGACGTCATTGCAAATGGCGGCCCTGTTTCTCAAGAAATAAACTTATCTCGACTATTATAGCTTGACTTTAAACTTTTATTACAAATTATATTTATCGTATCACTCTACAAACGTGGCAGAGTGTATTTCTTGTGTTTACCCAGAACCACCAACTCGCCCATTGCCGCTGTGTGGGTACCCCTCTCATTCTCTCCTCTATCCCCTTCTCTCTACTAATCCTACCCTTACCCCTCCACCTACTCTTCTCTTTCCCCCTCTTCCTCCATTCTCACTCTCTCCCCATTTCCTCCTCCACACTCCCAATACCTCCCTCTTCCTCCTCCTTTTACTCCTCCACTTTTCCTCCCTCCTCTCTACCTCTCTCTCACTACCATATGTCTCCTCACTCTTCTCCATCTCCCCCATTCCCCTCTACCCTTATCCTCACCCTCCCCCTCTCTTTCCCCTCTTTTTCTCCCCATCTCACTCCCAACTCCCTCTTCCCCCACTCTCTTCCCATTTTTCTTCCATCTCCTCTCTCCCTCACATCCCTACCTGGTTCTTTCCTCTCCACTTCACCTCCCCACTTGGCCCTCTCCTCTCCCCCCCAAAACACCCTTTCTCTTCATATTTTTTATTTTATAGTTTTATATTACATTTTCCTTATTTCTAAGCCACATTACAGTACAAGCATATAATTATAACCTTGTACTTTATGGGTGCTTTAGGGATTTTTCGAGGGTAATTTTGACTATATGCATTTTTGCCTTTACGTGCCACGCCCTCTTAAGAACGTGACCCCCGCGTAAGATGTGACACGACCATAATAACACAATCATTAACATAATAAACACAATTCTATGTAACAAGTTTCATTACCTCACCGACCCAAGGCAAGAACTCTAAGTGATCTAGAATCTTGCACAGATGTGGATAAACTTTGCTTGACTCAGTGAGCCTGAAACCTCACTGACATTTAAAGCAACCACCAGGTTTATAGTCTGAAGCAGTGATGTAACTTAGGTTGAATTGGGTGAGGAATTGCTCACATATAACAGCAATTTACACCAATTTGATCGAGCAGTGTAGCCTGCCACATGGACGAGTCAAGCTTCTGACCCAATGTAGGCTCTACCAACAAGTGTTCTGCTGGAGTTGTTGTTGACCTGTAGCCTAAAACTAAGTCACTTACTTTTATTGGCAGGTCTCTGTGATGGATCAGGCTTGAAAATATGGGAATCCAAAGCATTTGGTATGACAGACACCTTCTTCTCATCTACATTGGCTCGTAACACAGTATTTTCTTTTCTGTAAGAGTCATTTTTAATTAGTCATGTACTATACATCAAACCATGCTTTACTACTTAGTCAGTACACATTTATTGTTTATTAAAGAAACTTAGTGTAATCTCTTACCCAACATAGGAGACACAGATGCAGTGGTTGACATCAGCCAAAGACAATGCTAGGAAGTTGTTTGTCACAATAGCAGACATGTCAGCAAAGCCAAACAGCGAATGATCCGTAAACACACTCTGCAATAGTTCCAGTATAGTGCTCTAAATAATTGCTTACCATTCATGTAATATAACATTTTAAAAATCAAGAATTAAGCTAATTATATCCTAGTGTGCTAATACAAAAATAAATACCTTTATAATGTAATTTGCAGTCATAATTAATTAACAAGTACCTAAATTAACCTTTGCTACTGAGTGGGGTGTGCCATAGTCTGTGTACTATATATACAGTCATGCGCCGGTTAATGTCCGATCGCATATACGACGTGACGCCCAAAAAACTGTGGATTGCTAGACCACCACTCCACCTGACGGAGACACGATGATCCTCCCCATACTGGTCAGATATTATTTGTTAAAGGAATATGCTTCCTTCCTTAGGCTTTTTTTAAGCATTTGCCTCCAGGTGTAATGTTAACCTACATCTATTGAGGATAAAATCTTTCACCGACAAATTGAAAATAACACATTTGCTGCAATCAGACATATCTAGTTGCCTCAACAATTGCAACCCCAGTTGCAATTGGGGTTGCAATTTCAAATTCTGTGGCATTACTATGAATAACGAAGTCTCTGGTGCACTCTAAGATTAAGAGAGAAAACGGACGACTCAGGAGTCCTGAAGTGAGAGAAAACGGACTTCTATGACGGGGCACTCAAATAAATAGACATGGCTAAATGTTTTGTGGACTACCCACTGTACAGTATTGATGGTATATTTTTCATCACTTGTATAAACCTAGTCATGCCTATGCGTGTTTCTGATAATTACCATAACATTATATATTTATATATTTAGCGGTTGTACAAACACAAGGCCTCACACATGCCACTCAGACTGACAGACTTGACAAGTTTTACCAACCATAAAGACAGCTGAAGCTTTAAACATCACTCATAATGGATCTTGAATATTCCAACTGTAATTAGACATATCTAAGTTGCCTCAACAAATTCTGTGGCATTACTAAGTATAGTAAAGTTTCTGGTGCACTCTAAGATTAAGAGAGAAAACGGAGGACTTAGGCGTCCTGATGTGAGAGAAAACGGACTCCTATGACGGGGCACTCAAATAAAGAGAGACATAGCTACATGTTTTGAGGACTACCCACTTTACATTATCCTTTTCATCACTTTGTAATAAAACTAGCCATGCCTATGTGTGTTTATGATATTTACTATACAGTATATATATATATATATATATATATATATATATATATATATATATATATATATATATATATATATATATATATATATATATATATATATATATATATATATATATATATAAAATATAATATATATATATATATATAATAATATTAAAAAATATATATATATATTATATATATATATATATATATATATATATTTCATGTAGATCCACAATGAAACGTGGATAAGATAAATCTTGATAAAAACACACAGAAAGGGAAATAACGAGCACCTTAGCTTTCGCCTTTATTCGACATCTTCAGAGGCAACTGGATTACATGGACAGAGAGAGCTTAAATATAGGGACCTTATTAAACATGAGGTCAGTCATAATGATGTCATCCACTAACCCCACACCAACACACACGTAGAGCGAGAGCTTAAGAGAAGGGGTGACGTGACTAGTCAGGTCAGGTCAAAAAATAAGTGACCCACTAAATAACTATCATACATCTAGATCAAAGGTTTTCAAAGCACTTTAACCTTGGGCCACTGACAAATAAATTTATGTAACATATCAGTTTTGAACTGACCATCACTTAGGTTCATTGATTTTAATTCTTTAATCAAACTAGCTTCAACCAGAAGTCTTTCTGTGACACAAGATGATTTAAATACTTCTAAGTTTTTTCCCAAGCAATGGATGATTATTATTCTAACATGAACGAACAGGCACTGCTTTCAGATGCTGTTTTGATATTGTACTTCATGTTGTTTTGATTCTGAGCTGCAGTGTTTTTCCTGTCTGTCCTACATAATTACAATTACATTTGCTACATGGAATACAATAAACACTTCCATTTACATTCAAACTTGGGCTATTTCTATTAACATATTGGTAATGGTTGAGTCATACTTGAAAACAACATTAATATTTAGTAGCTTGAGGGACCGAACTAACGGGACAAATTCATGATGATAGGGCAGAGTCAAAATACTTGCCGAGGAATTTGCCTGGTTTGAGAGGAATGAAAGAATTTTAGTCTTTTAAACCAACGATCAACAAAACACAGAAGGGTACCCGAAGCTTTTGTGCAATGGAAACGAATGTGTTTCAATTCATCGCCAATAAATTCAGAGTCACAAACACGCAGACATCTTAAGAACATAGCAGAAAAACTGACATTTTGTAGACTCCAGGTGATCTGGATAAAAAGTGTATGAAACTGTTCACCTGTGTGGGCTTTCTGTATACCTTAAATTTGTAGTTTTGGCCATTTCTCATGATAAGCATATCAAGGAATGGAAGGGATCCATTTATTTCTCTTTCAATTTTGAATGTGATACTTGGGACAATATCATTGCTTGTCTAAAAATTCCAATGGGTCACTGTTTCTAGGCCAAAGACAAAGAACATCATCTACATATTCATACCATGGAGGAATAAAGTCCACTATATTGCAGTAATCTAGACTCAAAAACCTATATAAATACAGGCTAGAGGATAGAAAGACAATTACCCATGCTCATGCCAACATTTGCTTGTAGAACTTCCCATTTGCTCTAAACACATTAAGTTTCAGTTACGTGATAACTCTATCAATTTGAGGAAAGTATCATGTCTGGTAGTTAAATCTAACAGTTTAATTTATCTTTAAGAAATGAAAAGTTCTACAGGTACTCTAGTGAACAGTGAATTTACATCAAAACTTATTAATTCAAGTAAGGTTCATTGTGTTTTGAGTTTATCAATTAAATCACTGCTATTGTGTATAAGGGAATTAGATATTTGGCCTGTAAGAGGGGATAGCATCTTTACTCAGCCACTTGATAATTTGTGTAAGTAACAGAACCCACAGAACCTGTTTATAGGATTTAATGGATTGTTAAGTTTAATAAGCTGACTGAATCCATACATATAAGGTAAGTGGGATTGATTTGAGAGAGCTGTTTGGTGAGATCGGGTTCTTTTTCCATAACATCTTCATTTTGGAATTAGATAACTTATTAATATTTTCCAGGGGATCTTTCAGAAGCTCCATAATACGTGTTTTCATCACTGGCAATGAATTCATCTTATCATTGTAGTCACTTATCCAAAATTATAATAGCATTAGACTTATCAGCCTTGGTAATATGGACATTCTTATTTCTTTTCAAGTTTACTGCTGTTTCAAATCTTTTGGAATGTTTAAATGAAATTTTTCTTATGTAAAACATTATACAACCTTCAGCTATGGAAATATCTTTCATTTGTAATATCTGCCGACTTTATTCTTTCCAGTTGATTAAAACTTTAGCAATAGTAAGCCGGGATTAACGACCGGGTTGAGTGGTAGAAAACTTTCTACCAAAAACAAGAACAAGTTTCCTCATTTGTCTGTAGATCATAAGATGATAAGTTTATGAACAAATATGGATCACCTAATATGGTCCAGTAACTCTCACAAACAGAGCATTTAATTTGGCATTTAATCTTCTTTTTGGGCTTTGTTGCTCACTAAGAAGTTGATATACAAAATCACGAATGGTGTGCCATTTTCTATCACCCACAAACAGTGTTTTGCATAAGTATTTTACACTGAGCACTGTGTTTGAAGGCTAATTTCACACTATCACTTGAATTCTTGATAAGGGAATCCAGCAACACTTTATCCAACTCAGAGAACGCTTGATTGTCCAGATTTCTTAGTCTACTTGGAAGACAGGACTTGGGAACAATTTTATCATCTCTGCAATCTCTCAAAAACTTCAACTTGTTTTTGAGACTATGAGCCTGTATATTTAAGCCTCTCTCTGTCCATGTAATCCAGTTGCCTCTGAAGATGTCCTGAATAAAGACGAAAGCTAAGGTGCTCCGTTGTTTCCCTTTTCCCGTGTGATTTTATCAAGATATATATATATATATGTACACAGGCCGATTTTGTCAGTGTGCAAGTAAGGTAAGCTGCAGTGTGGAATATGGAATATAAAATATATATACAGCAAAATCTAAAGTAAGAGTGTTAGGTTAAGGTAGGTAAGGTTTGGTTGGTTCACATTTACTCTGATATAGTAGCTATTACAGTAAAGGTAGGTCCCGTAAGCCTTATGACATAGTGGTGGCAGAGTTGATAAAGCTCACTGCTGAATTAGCCTCACCTTACTACACACAGTCAGCAAGGCCAGCAGTACCTCAGTGACACTACTGGTCACAGTAACCCCCTGACACTACTGGTAACAGAAACCCCCTGACACTACTGGTCACAGTAACCCCTGACACTACTGGTCACAGTAACCCCTGACACTACTGTAACAGTAACCCCTGACACTACTGGTCACAGTAACTCATGACTGGTCACAGTAACCCCTGACACTACTGGTCACAGTAATCCCTGACACTACTGGTCACAGTAATCCCCTGACACTACTGGTACAGTAATCCCCTGACACTACTGGTCACAGTAATCCCCTGACACTACTGGTCACAGTAACCCCTAACACTACTGGTCACAGTAATCCCTGACACTACTGGTCACAGTAATCTCCCTGACACTACTGGCAGTAATCCCCGACACTACTGGTCACAGTAATCCCATACTGCTGGTCAAACTCGACACTACTGGTCACAGTAATCCCCTAACACTACTGGTCACAGTAATCCCCCGACACTACTGGTCACAGTAACCCGATGACACTACTGGTCACAGTAATCCCCTGACACTACTAGTCACAGTAATCCCCTGACACTACTGGTAACAGTAACCCCTGACACTACTGGTCACAGTAACCCCTGACACTACTGGTAACAGTAATCCCACACTACTGGTAACAGTAACCCCTGACACTACTGGTCACAGTAACCCCTGACACTACTGGTCACAGTAACCCCTGACACTGCACAGTATCCCCAGACTACTGGTCACAGTAACCCCTGACACTACTGGCACAGTAATCCCTGACACTACTGGTCACAGTAACCCTGACACTACTGGTCACAGTAATCCCCTGACACTACTGGTCACAGTAACCCCTGACACTACTGGTCACAGTAATCCCTGACACTACTGGTCACAGTAATCCCTCAAATTACCACGGTCACAGTAACCCCTGACACTACTGGTCACAGTAACCCCCGACACTACTGGTCACAGTAATCCCTGACACTACTGGTAACAGTAATCCCTGACACTACTGGTAACAGAATCCCCTGACACTACTGGTCACAGTAACTCCTGACACTACTGGTCACAGTAATCCCCTGACACTACTGGTCACAGTAACCCCCTGACACTACTGGTCACAGTAACTCCCTGACACTACTGGTCACAGTAATCCCACACTACTGGTCACAGTAATCCCCTGACACTACTGGGTAACAGTAACCCCTGACACCCAGGTCACAGTAACCCCTGACACTACTGGTCACAGTAATCCCCTGACACTACTGGCCAGTAATCCTGACACTACTGGAAACCCCCTGACACTACTGGTCATAGTAACCCCTGACACTACTGGTAACAGCAACCTCACTGGTCACAGTAATCCCCTGACACTACTACAGTAATCCCTGACACTACTGGTCACAGAACCCCTGACACTACTGAACAGCACCCTGACACTACTGGTCACAAATCTGACACTACTGGTCACAGTAATCCCCTGACACTACTGGTCACAGTAATCCTGATACTGCTGGTCACAGTAACCCCTGACACTACTGGTCATAGTAACCCTGACACTACTGGTCACAGTAATCCCTGACACTACTGGTCACAGTAATCCCCGACACCATCACAGTAACCCTACACATCATAGTAACCCTGTCAACTGGTCACAGTAATCCCCTGACACTACTGTTACAGTAACTTGATACTGCTGGTCACAGAACCCCTGACACTACTGGCACAGTAACCCCTGACACTACTGGTCATAGTAATCCCTGACACTACTGGTCACAGTAATCCCTGATACTACTGGTCACAGTAACCCCCTGACACTGTCACAGTAATCCCTGACACTACTGTCACAAACCCCTGATACTACTTCAGCAACCCTGACACTACGGTCAAGTAACCCCTGACATACTGGTCACAGTAACCCCGACACTACCGGTCACAGTAACCCCTGACACTACTGGTCACAGTAATCCCCTGACACTACTGCAGTATCCCGACACTACTGGTCACAGTAATCCCCTGATACTGCTGGTCACAGTAACCCCTGACACTACTGGTCACAGTAACCCCTGACACTACTGGTCATAGTAACCCCCTGACACTACTGGTCACAGTAATCTTGATACTGCTGGTCACAGTAACCCCTGACATTACTGGTCACAGTAACCTAATACTGCTGGTCACAGTAACCCCTGACAATACTGGTCACAATAATCCCTGATACTGCTGGTCACAGTAACCCCTGATACTGGTCACAGTAACCCCCTAATACTGCTGGTCACAGTAACCCCTGACATTACTGGTCACAGTAACTCCCTGATACTACTGGTCACAGTAATCCCTGATACTGCTGGTCATAACCCCCTAATACTGCTGGTCACAGTAACCCCTACATACTGGTCACAGTACCCTGATACTACTGGTCACAGTAACCCCTGATACTATGGTCACAGTAATTCCTGACACTGCTGGTCACAGTAACCCCCGACACTACTGGTCACAGTAATCCCTGATACTGCTCGTCACAGTAACCCCTGACACTACTGGTCACAGTAACCCCTGACATTACTGGTCACAGTAATCCCCTGATACTCGGTCACAGTAACCCTGACATTACTGGCCAGTAATCCCCTGATACTGCTGGTCACAGTAACCCCTGACATTACTGGTCACAGTAACCCTGACACTACTGGTCACAGTATCCCTGACACTACTGGTCACAGTAATCCCCTGACACTACTGGTCACAGTAACCCCTGACATTACTGGTCAAGTAACCCCTGACACTACTGGTCACAGTAACCCCTGACACTACTGGTCACAGTAACCCCTGACATTACTGGTCACAGTAACCCCGATACTACTGTCACAGTAACCCCCTGACACTACTGGGCACAGTAATCCTGATACTGCTGGTCACAGTAACCCCTGATACTACTGGTCACAGTAAACCCCTGACACTACTGGTCACAGTAACCCTGATACTACTGGTCACAGTAACCCTGACATTACTGGTCACAGTAACCCCTGACACTACTGGTCACAGTAACCCCTGATACTACTGGTCACAGTACCCTGACATTACTGGTCACAGTAACCCCGATACTACTGGTCACAGTAACCCCACACTACTGGTCACAGTAATCCCTGATACTGCTGGTCACAGTAACCCCTGACATTACTGGTCACAGTAACCCCCTGATACTACTGGTCACAGTAACCCCTGACACTACTGGTCACAGTAACCCTGACACTACTGGTCACAGTAACCCCTGATACTGCTGGTCACAGTAACCCCGACATTACTGGTCACAGTAACTCCGATACTACTGGTCACAGTAACCCTGACACTACTGGTCACAGTAACCCTGACACTACTGGTCACAGTACCCCTGATACTACTGGTCACAGAACCCCTGATACCGCTGCAGTAACCCTGATACTGCTGGTCACAGTAACCCCTGATACTGCTGGTCACAGTAACACCTTGATATTACTGGTCACAGTAACCTCTGATACTGCTGGTCACAGTAACCCCCTGACACTACTGGTCACAGTAACCCCCGATACTATCACAGTAACCCCTGACATTACTGGTCACAGTAACCCTTGACACTACTGGTCACAGTAACCCTGACACTGCTGGTCACAGTAACCCCTGATACTACTGGTCACAGTAACCCCTGATACTGCTGGTCACAGAACCCCTGATACTGGTCAGTAACCCCCTGATACTACTGGTCACAGTAACCCCGACACTACTGGTCACAGTAACCCCTGATACTGCTGGTCACAGTTTCTGATATTGCTGGTCACAAAACCCCTGATACTACTGGTCACAGTAATCCTCTCATACTACTGGTCACAGTAACCCCTGATACTACTGGTCACAGTAATTTCATACTGCTGGTCACAGTAACCCCTGATACTGCTGGTCAGTAACCCTGATACTGCTGGTCACAGTAACCCCGATATTACTGGTCACAGTAACCCCCCGATACTACTGGTCACAGTAATCCCTGATACTACTGGTCACAGTAACCCCCTGATACTACTGGTCATAGTAACCTCATACTACTGGTCACAGTAATCCCGATACTGCTGGTCACAGTAACCCTGATACTACTGGTCACAGTAACCCCTGATACTACTGGTCACAGTAACCCCTGATACTACTGGTCACAGTAACCCCTGATAATACTTCACAGTAATCCCCGATAATACTGGTCATAGTAACCTCATACTACTGGTCACAGTAATCCCTGATACTGCTGGTCACAGTAACCCCTGATACTACTGGTCACAGTAACCCCGATACTACTGGTCACAGTAATCTGATACTGCTGGTCACAGTAACCCCTCATATTACTGGTCACAGTAACCTGATACTACTGGTCACAGTAACCCCTGATACTACTGGTCACAGTAATAGTAACATGACATTTTATTTGTCACAAGATTCAAGAGGACAGACAATAAATTTATGTCCAAAATTTATGATAAGTCATCCTCCTCAATTGAAATGTGGCTGGTAGTGGTTCAAGGTCAATGTCTGCTATTAGTCACTGTATTACTCTGTATTATATTATCTCTTCTTGTACTCTATTATAATTAACATGGTCCTTTTATTGTACTGTACTGTACTATATGCAATTCTACATTAAACAGATTTTTTTTAATCTTTATTTAAGTAGATTTGCTTTTTATGAAGTATTTTAGAATGTCTAGGACTATAGATTCACAAGAATCCTGTAAATGTACTCTAACAGATAATTTTTAAGAAAATCAATCTTGATGAAGTCTCACTATAATTCAAAAGTAATGTAAGTCATTTTGCATTTTATCCTTAGTCAAAGAGCTGAATTCTTACATCTCAAGTTACGAGGAAAATTAAATGAATGAACTTTAACGTGACCCCAATTCCAGGGCGCTTTGAACACAGAGCACCAAGTTTTATCAAGGTTTACTGTATATTGTATCACTGTTAATGTCAACAAATAACTGCACTATACTGTACCTTAAGTCCCATTGCTCTTGCCAGATTCATAGCTTCATGTGCCATGGTAGAGAAGGCCGAATGGCCATGAACGATGTCTCACGTAAGAAAATGTTTCGCAGAAGTGGAATGGATGTGATGATGGTGGGAAGGACGGACTGACTGTAAAATCGCATTGGGAGATAGTAAACCTGGAAAAACAAAATTATTGGACCACCTTTAGATTAAGCACAGTAGCTTATTTCACTTGATAATTAAATGTTTTTATTCCCACTTTGTTTACACCCATGCTGGGTTCTAATTTGTCTACTACTATTTCACCTGTGTAATGAACTGTACTGTACCCTGAGAATGTCACATATTCCCTGGCTGTCTACTATCCAGACATGGCCCAGGAAATCATAATCTGCATTTGTTATTACTTACACTGTGTTCATGTACAGTACTGTACTGCAGTTATCATAATTGATTCACTTATTTTATCTGGTGTTGAAATTGATTACAGTGCATTCTTCTATTTAACATTGCAGCAATCATAATTGTAATTTCACCTTAAAATCAAATAATAATCATTATTATTATTTTGAGGATTCGTTGACTATTCCCTTATATTTATGAAATGTCAACACATTCCTAGCTACTGGTATAATACCTAGAGAGGCTGCTTGCTGCCACTAATGAGTTCTGGTTCATTTCAATGACAAATTTAATACTGTATATGCAAAGATATAACTGTTTGAAAACATTAACTTTCAGGATATGAGTGAAAATAAAATTTTTAAATTAAAATTTTGAAATAAAGATGATTTACTGTCGACATCACAAACAAATTCACAGTTTCAGAGAAGCGAAGTTCTTAGCCTAGTACTGTAGCTAAGAAAAGGAGAAAAAAAAAAAAAATACAGAACAGTAGTAAAAATCCGGATGACAGAAAACGGACCCACCTAAAATCGGACTTTCCAAAACTTTTTTAGCGGGCTTTTTGTGTCTTTTTGTCGTGGCGCCACAGCTACAGAACAACCATGACCGCGTCATTTAACACTTAAGCAACAATCAAACTGTGACAACATACCATATATATAATCTACCCCCTAGTTTATAGGTAAATGATTTTTGAAATCGTTAATTTATGATATTCTCTAAATTTAGATTCGATACGTTTTGAGGTAATGGAACAACAAAACCTTCTGTAAAAACATACATCCTTTAAACCGAGGGCTGCCCGTGCCTGAACCAAGTGCGAAAAATTGTTTACCATTTATTATTACGGCTGCAAGCAGGTAGTTTCAACCAAAAATATTGTATATTTCCATTCAAATATTTATTCAAGTCAATTTGGAGGAATATTATTGTAATACAACAGTTTTTACTAAACCATTGGCGATTACAATAACATCTTTTGAACGGCGAAGTCATTGTTTTCGTCGATTTTATCCACTTTCCACTATGTCGTCGTCATTTTCAGCAAAAATATTACATTTCCGTGAGCGATATTATATCAAGCACAGTATGAATAGAATATCATTGTAATATACTGTAACAGAATTTTAACTGAAAACTATTACAAAACAGAGTAACATCTCAAGAACATCGGAGCTTAGGTAAAGTCTTTTGTTTTTTCGCTGTATTTATCTATTTTACATTGAAATACATCGTTTCCAAAAACTACTATTTATTTCGAGAATCTATTCATTCAAGGCAGTTTAGGTAAAATATACGTGTGATGTAATAGTTTTTAACTGCGATTAAAAAATCATTACCCTCTAGCCCTGTTCAAGGAGAGGACGGGAGAAGCTGTTTGGTGCTGCAGACAATGACAAGGAAAATGATTTTGATGGATTTTAATGAAAATATTCAGAAATATGGTATGTAGTATTTATTCAAGTCAATTAGGATAGAATATTATTGTAATACAACAGTTTTTAACTGAAAACCATTGAAAGCGATGCAGTATCTTTTGAACGAAAGAAAGCGAAAGTCATTGTTTTAATCACGCATTATCCCACTTTCACTGTCGTACGTCATTTCCAAAAATATTACATTTCCGTGAATGCATTATATCAAGCACAGTATGAATAGAATACCATTGTAATATAACAATATTTTGGTCCTACTCTTTCCATTTGCAGAGTACTGTACAAGCCATAATAATGGCTCCTAAAGTAGATAAACTTCGTTGTGTGAAGAAAAGAAGAACATGTTGAAATTGAGTGACAAACTTGAAATAATTAAGAAACTAGAATGTGTTGTGAGCAATACTATTCTAATAATGGAAACATCGACATTGGAAAGTCTACAATTTATGATATAAAAAAGGCAAAGAATAAAATTATAGAATTCACAGCTTTTCATTAAAACTGCTCGTTTTGATAAATGAAGCATGCTATATTTGCTAATGAATAAACTATCAAAATGCACCTGTTCATCTCTTCTTTATTCCTCCTTAAATTTGAATTTTAAAAGTACTGCCTGAGAATCCGAAAATCCGGACCGACCCAATCCCCAAGCAGTCCGGATTTTTGGACTTCTACTGTACAGTATATTATCTGGGAGTTTCATCATTATCAGGTGAAATATGCTGGGGTGCCTACCTATAGTCCAGTAGAATTTCCACCATTTGAGGGCAAACCCGTTTTATTTTTTTAGTTACTCCAGGGGTTTCAGCAGGCCATAAAAATTTAACTTTGATCACTGGGCTCTGTCTCTCATTAAATATTGCGCGCTCAGCATTAGAAGGGAGTGAAGAGCAACCCTGGGCAAAATTAATTTTTTTTTATGGATATCCTATTTTCACCCTTCCTCTCCATGTTGGCGTTGGATGTAACCCTCTAGTTAGAACAGAAATATGGTCCTTCAAAAATAAGGTGCGATTTCCCCTCAAGCCGGGAGCTACGTATCTGGCTCAGTCAATGAAGGTGGTTACGTCCCGTTCAGAGTGAGAGGAGCACGAGCCAATGACAGTGCGCCTCCCTCGGACCATACCCCTAGGCAGCCAATCACAATGGATTTCCCCTTGCTAAAGCCACGCGCCCAGATGCTGCCTCCTTGTTAGTTTTGGAGCGTTGTACAGCATAAAAAGGTTCAATGATTATTATTTCATTTTTGAGGTTTATGAGGGGGGTAAAGACGAGTGCTGTTTTTGGTGATTATTAACTTGTTTTACAGTATTAGCCCACAATAATAAGACAATTTTGCAGAAAAACACGATTATTGTTGGTTTGAAGATCAAACAACTGTACATCACGGGTAGTTATTCTCAATCAACTCATGATAAAATAATAACTATTAACAGAACTAACTTCCAGTTTTCACACTTCACTAGGAGATTAAGCTGCACGATAAAAAAAAATCTCTCTCTAGCTTAAAAAACAATAAAGTTATGGTTGTTTGAACTTAAAAAAACTTTTAAAAGCGTTTTTCTCCGCTTTTTAAATTTGGCTTCTCACTTTCTTGGAGTGCCTCATATCTCCACTTGTACAACATGCTGTGCCAAGACCTAGGCCCCATGTTATCTGGAAATAATATATTTTCTTCATTTTCAATATGTAATCTATTCATGTTCATCATTTTGAATTAATGTTAATATCATTTCCTGATCTTGTTATGCATTATGATAGCCATAATGTTGTTCACTTTTATCCTCTTCAAAACTAATCGGCTATTTAGGCACCGAGGTCGGTCACATCTTCTGCTAACACTGTTGGCATGGCATGCACCGCCTGTCGTGGTACTGAACCTGCTCCAGTGTTGGTCCGTCTGGTCTTGTGAGTTCACGCCGTGCCGTCACAATGCTCTTAGATGAGTAATGGGTAATGGTAACAGAAGAGAGATGTATGTAACTATACCTTTAATATATGTATCCAGTAGTGCTTGGCAGCCACTTGGAATTTTTGTTCCTAAATCAGTTTCCCAAAATGTTGATTTAAATTGGTATTTTCTATGGCCCACTACAACCCCTAGCAGGAATATAAAAGTAAAAAACATGTCTACAGAAATTGTCCAGGTTCAATGCAGATTCTAGTGAACTACTGTACTACCAGTACTTTAGGTGATCCAAATTATTTGAAAATGTCTTATAAGGATAATATTACCAAGAACTGTACATTTGGGACACAGGAACCCAGTTTATTTGGAGAGCAGGAGGTTAGGTTAGGTTAGGTCCTAACCACCCTGGCCCAAACATCCTACATTCAGTTTATTCAGACAGGTGACTTGGCCTTCTAACCACACTGTCAACATGCTTCAGTGCCTCCCTAAGAATCTCTCCAGAGGAAACTTTGGTGAAAGAATACAGGTATAGTATTGGTTATTGTGCCATGGTAACTATGGTGCAAATATCATAATACTGTACAGTGAAACCTCCATATGACGAACTTCTCTCTCCATATAACCCATTAGATGGATTTCATGTAATGAACCCTCAGTATTACAAACTTTCACCTCTATACATATACAGGGGCACCCCGGGTTACAAACAAGTTCCGTTCCTGAGGATGCCCTTTAGTCAGTTGTCATGATCGTAATGACGGCTAGCCTGTTAAACTAATGATCCATATTACGCTTACACGTCCACAAAACCTTCTGAGTCTCCCAGTGTGAATGTCCTCCGTTCTCCCTGTTTCTTTAATGACATCATCGAGATGTCGTATGTTTGTTGACTGTAGTTGTAAACTCTTCGCTAAGAACCTGTAAACCTTTTTTCACCTATGATTAGCAGAGACTCTGATAATTTTAGTGAAATTGTGGTAGGGAGGTTAACTGAGGAATGAGTTGATATTTCTGAAGGGAGCCTTTTAAAATCTGCTACTCAGGTTGTAGCAAGGCATTGCATGTTGGGACCTGTTGCCATCCAACCTTGTTATCAATTTAATTCTTGCTTTTGATAGCTCAGTCAGAGCATTGTTTGTAAAGATAATAGTAGGGAATGAAACTGAGTTCGTGAGGCTCAGTTTCAAACGTCAGTGTGTTACAGTAACGTAATCCAGTTAAATGGTTGAGTAAGTGCCGTGACTTTAGCGGGGTGGAAGGCGCGAACCTGTGAGCCGCCACGCTTCCTCCCCACAGGTCACCCACCTTCTCCGTGTTGTAATTCGCCATTTTTAAGTGATTTGACCTAACTAATAGTTTGTTTGTGCTAGTGTTAAAGTAACGTAGTTAATGTGCTTTGAGTGAAGTATTTTATGTCCTTATTAATGTCCTTGAAACGTTGGTTTGTTATGAACAGTGAGCCGCCACGCCTCCTCCCACAGGTCCCTATCGCAGCCTAGCCAGTCTGCAGCGTGGATGACACATCCACTAGCCTGGGGAGATGTCTGAGGTCCAGGAATCGGGTATCCTGTGAACCCCGACCGTCAGAAGCTCCACTACCACCTATAGGGGCCTAGCTGGCCAGTATTCCCCTGACGCCATGCCCTGTGGTGAACCCGGATCAATCACGCCCACAACCAATGCCAGCCCCATCATTGGTGGATGAGTACATGCACATAGCTCTGTAACGCTATGTGTGGTGGTGCTAGTCCACCGAATTATCGGAGGTGTCACTTGGTGATGAGACTCTTGCCGCTGGTGTTGTTTTTGCAGGTGCTACTGCTTGTGTGTTTTTTGTGAGCAATGGTGCGTGAACTAAGCCTCCTGAGGCAGTACCAGGAGTTCCTATTTTGCATACAGCATCTTTCCTGTAAACTTTTTGTGTCTCAATAAATGTATTTGAGTGGGTCATGATTCACCTATAGTATTCACCTCTTCTCCCTAACACTGATACTATATTTACATGAACCCATGTTCCTCTCTATCACGCTAAGGTCATTGTCAAGAGTGCCGCCTCACAGGGTGGCAGCTCGTGTTGCGCGTTCTTACAATTGGTGGCCTCAGTGGTCCAGCAGTAAGTAGGAGCAACCCGCTATCATACACAGTAATGTACGTAAGTCGGAACACACACCCTATGTTCGCTATATCACAGCCTAAGTCATTTCATACATCTTCAATCACCTAATTTAAGAGTATAGAAAAAATTGAATGACAAAATACAATAAAGGAAAGTAAAAATAAAAGTATAACTTTCATTAAAACCTTGGGCTGGCTGATCTTCCACCCATATCACTAATGATCTTTCCATTTCAATTAACAATCCACTTCTTTGTTTTGTTATCACAGTTGAGTACATTGGTGTAGATCCTTTTACATATTCAAGAATTTTCTCTTTGTCTTTCAAAATTATTCCAACCATTCATCAACTGAAGCCCAACACTTTACCAATGACTGAGGGTGTTTTGCCTTTTTCAGAACATTTAATTACATCAACTTTCACTTCCATTGTAATTGTTTTCCTTTCTTGGATGCACTACTATCACTTGCATCAGGTCTGCATTTGGGAGCCATGATAAGGGCAAAAAATAGAGTTAATAAGCAAAAAAACAACAGTTTGCACTTGATCATACATGTTACATTGGTGAGAGTAAGGTGTACTGACACTCCTCAGCGCACGCTACAAGTGGGGCTGGGTGATGCATTACTCCCCACCCGTCGTTACGCCTAGTCACTACGACACGCAAACTAGTTCTCGAGGGTTAATACTAAGAGCCAGTTGTACCTATTGTTAATATGATTATAATAATGCTATGACTTGTTTGTATTGCTAGTTGTTTGTAGCATGATATTGTTTTGATGCATGGCTTTGGTGTTCCAGGTACATGGTGGGGCTTAAAACATATTCTGAAACCAATGAACTGTGTTTTGATTTGATCACTGGTAGCAGAGCGTAGTTATCAATTGAGAAGATGGCCTCAAGTCGAGACAATAAGGCCCCACCACCGATGAGGAAAGATCTGCCCTACAGCGAGTGGAAGCATGAGGTCCTAGTATGGAGAACCTTCACTCACCTGGAGAAAAAGAAGTTAGGCCCTGCATTGTTCCTGTCACTGGATGGTTCTGCACGTGATGCAGCTTGATGATTTAAACAGTGACAATTAATGATTTAAACAGTGACAGTGATACTGATGTGCTTTTGACTAAGTTGGACAATTTGTTTAAAACAAAAACAATGCTGCAATTGAAGCATATGAAAGATATCAGCGCCCAAGTGATATGCACATATTTGACTATATAAATACGCTTGAACAACTGTATCAAAGAAGTGTGTAGTCCTTTTCACTTGTGCGGTTAAGCGAGCTATACACCTGGAGACTGTTACTGATCTATCAAGTGAAACATTCCTCCACACTTTGTGCAGATTCAGTAGCAGAAGAGGATACCCTCAAATATTAATGAGTGATAATGTTACCACTTTTGTTAGCGGTGCTAAAATCCTAGGAGAATTAATGAATAACATAGGACTAGGAAATATATTAGCAGATCTTAGAAGTGAGTGGCACTTTAGACCTGCTAGAGCACCTTGGTTTGGAGCAATCTGGGAGAGGTCCATAGGTACCTTGAAATCAGAACTTAAAAAGGTAATGGGACAAGCCATGGTTACAGTTAATGAATTAAATACTGTTTTACTGGAACTAGAAGCTGCAATAAATGACTGACCCTTGAGTTATGTCTATAGTGATCTCGAGGACCCATAGCCCCTCACCCATTTTCAGTGTTTATTTAATTCGTTTAATGCAATGTAAATATTTCTTGTCCTGATATCAACCAATTCAAGGCAAAATTGATGACTTCTTCTGGTGTGGTACACCTCATTTTCAAGAGGACGTCAATTACCAAAAATTGAAGTATTTTCTTTGGGATCTGAAGAGTCTGGAATCTTCAAGTACCTGGGATTGTATATCGATCAACAGCATGATAAGAGGATTATCATACACCAAAATCCTCAAGTGGATGAGTTAGTGGAGCCGCAGATCAGCCCTGAAAGAAGTAAGCAGAAAGAAGATGACCTCACTGATGCTGAAATTACTGTTCTCCGAAGAACCTCTGGACGTGTGAACTGGCTAGCATCTCGGACAAGACCTGATCTCAGTTGATGTGTGCGATATATCTTGTTCAGTCAAGAATGCCAAAGTGACTGATTTACAAAGAGATGCAAAGATTATCAAAAAAGCACAGTCCAGACAAGTGTGTATGAAGTTTCCCAATTTGGATCTCACCAAGAGCTCAATTGTTGTCTTCAGTGATGCAAGGTATGGAAATTTACCTGATGGATCATCCCAGGGCGGCTACATCATATTCCTCACGATGAAACTGGAAGCTGTGTGCCACTAGTATGGTCGTCTACCAAAAATAAGACATATAGTGAGAAGCACACTGGCTGCTGAGTGCTTGGCACTGCAGGATGGAGCTGATAATGCAGTCTTGATATCCTCCCTTATATCAGAGATCCTGTATGGTGGCACTATAGCCATTAAAAATATAAGCGCAGGGGTTTGTGCAGATAGCTTTATTCCACTAAGGCTGCCCAGAACAAAAGGCTAAGAATAGATATTGCAGGTTTCACCAGATGATAAACAGAGAGGAACTGTCTCAGGTGGTTGGGTTGATAGGATGGAGCAGCTGGCTGAGTGTTTGACTAGGAGAACTGCACCTTCCTCTTTTCTGTTGGCTGTTTTACACAAAGGCAAACTCTAACTTAGTGGCGTATACCATTATTATGTTATGCCTATGTGAAGCTTATTTGTTATTCAGCTTATTTGTTATTGCATTAACGAAATCATACTTATTGTTTTGTTTCATAACTGATAATTGAAATTGTGAACGAAAAATAACCTGTACGTAATCTAATGGATATCTTTTGTATTAAAGAACAAAAAAGGAAATATTTTTAATATGATTACAATAATGCTGTGTTTTGTTTGTATTGCTAGTTGTTTGTAGCATGATATTGTTTTGATGCATGGCTTTGGTGTTCCAGGTACATGGTGGGACTTAAAACATATTCTGAAACCAATGAACTGTGTTTTGATTTAATCACCTCTGTCGGATTCGTTAAATAATTGACCTTATGGAACCTTGTTCGTATCGGCAGGTGTTCGTAAGATGGACGTTAACTCGGGGACACCCTGTAGTTCGGCAGATGGAGGTTTCACATCTAGTGGACCCTCAGTATAATGGAATTCCTTCTCCATATACAGTAGTCCGTTAAATAGAGGTTTCATGGTATTAAAATAAGCTTGAATATTATGTCATCACCATGGCCAAGGCAAACTACTTTAAATTACAGTACATTGAAATAAGGTTATGGGATAGTTTACCTTCAGCCCATTAGTCATGTAGCGTACACCTCTCCTGTCCCCATAAACATGTGTAATGACAATGACCTTAGACCACGACAGAGGAGACATTGAGATAACTGGAAGATGTGTTCTCAACTCCTCCAACATTAGGGTAGAAGAAATCTGACACCATGCTGAAGAGAATATACATATGAAAAATTTTAGTAAGACAAAGTTTTAATACTGATCATCATAATGCTTTGTGCATAACCTGTTATTAAAAAGGATTTCACTCCACTTGTTTCTACACTTTCAGTATATTACATCCTACTTAAAATACTAAGGAAAACAAAATCTTCATTCAGATATTTCTTTCAATGTAAAAAATAATGAACCAAGAAAGACTTCATCTTCAATAGAAACTTGCTCCAAAATTCCTGGTCATTCTGTGAAACTGTTGTTGAGTATTACTGGTAAGCCCATGGAAGTGGATCAGTTGAAGCTATGGAGGCAAGAACAGTACTGGGCTTCAATTTGCCCTGGGGTAGACTATCAAGAACAATTGGAGGATCCCACACAGTACAGTACCCTACCATGGCCACCTCTAGTTGTGGTAGATCAGCTAGGCATGTATATAGCTAACTACTGTAAATGTCTTATTTCAGCAGGAAAGAACCTTTGAGTGATAAAGACTATAAAGTTCTGCAGTAATCAATGGTTCATTCTTGTTGAAATCTTATATTGTTCAATGATTTTTTTTATCAATTCATCAAAACATCAAATGCATGGTTGCCACAGACTTCTTACTCTTTCAGATAATATTATGCAACACTGATTTTTTCTTAACCAGCAACTTAAGAAAAATTTCTATAGAAAAAAGTTGTGTTGTCTCTTGAATACTGTACCCTAAAAGACATGGAGAAATTACAAGTCTTCCAATTTTTTGGTTTTCTAGATTTTGTTTGAAATACATTCCATCAAACAAGGACACCATGTTTGTGTTTCACCTGCTAACATATACTTCCCAGTCACCAAACACTTTCCAGCAACCTTTCCATACCTCACCTATCTGATGCTACCAAACCTAACCTAACCTAACCTAAAATATTACAGTTAACTTGAGTTTTATTAAAAAAAGACAATAAATGTAGCATTACCCCCACTGTTTGTGCTGTTGGCTGAATATTTTGGTTGAATCACTACAAACCAGGGCTTATGTGTGTGATCTTCAAATGCTGGGAAGGAACATTACATACAGTACAGTATTGAAATCATACAATGCTAATTAGGGGAAGCTCAAGTTTAGGTAGATTAGTTTGGTTTACTGTATATATTAATACTAAATTCTACAATGTAACACAACATGTTAAATACAAAATTAGCAATTGGTGGTTATCAGAGAGAACAGTACTGTATTACGGTATAAGGACTACCTATTACCTTTATAAATTAACTAACAAACAAACACAATTCTTACTAAATGATCTGTTTCACTAACCATATCACATGCCGTGTTCTTCTTTCATGGACTTCCATTAAGCTCAACTTGACTTCTAACATTCACAAGATGTTGACGGGAGTATACATCCTCCTACCTCTTGTACACTTAATTCTCTTTATATGTTTTCTTCTTTTTTCCATGATATCCCCTTAGTACTGTCCATCAATTATAAGTTGTCCCCTGTTCTGGAATAAGCAATGATCAAGATTACTGTTCTGATACAAAGAGTCAAAGTGAAAGAGTAAATGTACTAGATCGCTAGAAACAACGGCAACGCACTATGGTGTGATGCACGAGACATGGATCATTAAAATAAAATACCCCAGTGAAACCTACATGTAACGGATTCCTTTTTCCATACAATCCCCGAGATGGAGGCCTCACATCTAACAGACTTTCGATATACAGTAATGGGTTTTCATATTTATACAGTTCATTAGATGGAGGTTTCACTTATAAAGGACTCTTGATATAACAGACCTTCTTCTCCTTATAGGCCATTAAATAGAGTTTTGACTGTAACAGAACCTAACTAGGCTTTATTCATCTTATAATTGTCTTACAGCAATACAATAGTATCTGAAACAAAAGGATATAACAAAACGAGATTATAGAATACTGAAACACAGAAGGGACATTTAGGCAATTGCAAAATGATAGTGCAGTACGGTAATTCCTTATCCATATAGCTATACAAAAACGAAAAGCATTACATCCCTTAGACATAAATTAATTACATAAGAACAATATCGAGGTAAACCTCACATCCATACTGTATTACAATAAGGCCATACAAGTAATAAAGAATTTGGCAAGACGATTCTGCATCATCTCAGCAGTAAGAAAAATAGAGGGAATAGAGGAGAGGATAATCTCAGTGGAAGTGAAATAAATCCGAAGTAGAAAACAATGTTAGTAATATACTTCACACTGTGCATGAATGATAAATTCTCAAACTATGAGATCTGTTTCTACAGCTGATATCATTTCATCTATCAATGAGGATCTGTGCAACATCTCCGAATGAGGAGGTAGAAAATTGGTTAAATTCAATAGTAAGAAAAATCAGTATTTACCAATTACACTTTCCAAATTAGATGATTTCCCACCAATCATATTTCAGGATGCAGTCATTGTGCCAAGTTCTAAAATAGATATGCTAAGCCTCACCATTTCCTCTAATATGTCATGGAAGCCACACATCCACAACATTGCTAAAGCTGCCTCCCAAAAGCTGGGAATGCTGTACAGATGCCATAGCTACTTTACTCCTGAGCAGTTGCTTCAAGTTTATAAGGGTTTCAATCATCCTAACTTGAAGTACTGCTCTCATATCTAGGGTGGCTCTTGTGTCCAACTGTTAGATAGGGTGGAATCAAAGGCATTTCGTCTTATTAACTCTCCTCCTTTAGTTGATAATCTTTCTTCCCTTTCTCTTCTACACAATGTTGCTTCACTCTCTCTCACTCTTTTACAGGTACTTTAACGGGCAATGTTCGTGGATTTGGTATCCTGTGTACCAACCGCAAGGCCATGGGTTCAGAACACTCGGTTTTTCTTGCCATGGTGCCACCCATTTCTCTTGATGTTGGTCACACTAGATTAACCCGTTATAGTACATCCTTCTTTCCTCACACAGCCAAAACTGTGGAATGTTCTGCCTCTTCTGTGTTTCCACACTCATACAATCTGTCTCACTTCAAAAACTGGTTTTCTGGCATCTTCGTGGTGTAGATTAATATAATCTTTTCTTCTATTTAATTTACTTTACTCTTATATTTTTTGCCCCAGGCCCCTTAGGTCCATGACCTGTGCCCGGGTGGGCTATTCCCCCAGAAAACAAAAAAACAAAAATGGTTAAACAGATCCTCAAAGGAGAGCAGAATTTCATAAAAGTTAAAGAATTACATGTTGGAGTAAATGAAAACCTTCAGGTTGACTAAGCAGACAATGAGAACGTAGTTAGATTAAATAAAGGAGGCTTAGGATCTGTTCATAGACCCAGGCCTGTGTGTGTAAAGCTCAAATCAATTAAGAAAAAGTGAAACACTTAGTACAGCAAAACATTTAAAAGGCTGCTAGAGAGGAGTCTGAATTGAAGAAAAGGGAGCTATGCAGTATACTGTATTGCCCCAGATAATGCATACTGTATAAGCAAACAAAACCATACAAGAATAAATTTATGGAGAACTTAAGAGAAGAAAGGCACAAGGAGAACAAGATAAAATCATACAAAACTTCAAAGTTGTGAATGAGAAATTTTTGCCAACCAGGAACTTAGTACATGTACAGTACATACAGTACATTACTTTGAATCCATTGCACCCCTCCTCTCAGTCTCCACAGTGACAAAGAACACATTTTTTCAAGTCCCATGCAAATGTAATACAGAGGTAATAATTAAAGTTCAATTGTATTTAATCTGGATTTAATGGGAGGGTTGGCAGTGATTCTTCTCCACAAACTTTTGAATTCTTGTTGAGGTCAAAGAAAGATCGAACTGCAAGTCATTTTCAACAATTAGTCCTTTTCAATACTTAAGTCTTCACAGTAACAAGACTGTCTCACAAAGGTGGGTGGAAGAAAATAGAACAATCACTTATAATTCATGCCAACTAAGATTTGGATAAAGAGGCAAAGATTTCACCCACAACATTTTTCCAATGGTAGGATTTTGAAATTGTAATGGATACAGGTAGTGCAGCCATATCAAAAAATCACATCGGATATACTGTGGTTACGGCAGCTGTACCGATGTACTGTGTTGTTAATAGTTAGGTTAGTTAAGGTTAGGCCAATTAGTAACTATCATTGTAAAGTCTGCCTACCATGCATACGCATTAGCCTGTCATATCAATAAACATTGACGTTTTGCATGCAGCTGCCGTACCTATATCCTGTGCCTTTTATATCATCTTCTGCAGATGAAATGAAGGTTTGACAATTATAGAGAATGTTTTAAGAATTTTATGAGAACATCAACAATATGAGATCTGCACTCTCACACACACACTTCTTTCTGTATTATTATCCTTTCAGGGATCCAGGGATTTTTAGTATACAGTAATATATATTTTTGTATTCAGTAGCTTAGACAATTCTAAGAGAGTTTTCTTCTATGGCATTTTGCCCACTCATAAATACTTTCAGAGAAAATTGCATTAAATTTTTGGAAAAAAAAAATCAGAGATATGGTTGATGTTAACACCATCCTGGAGAGCTCTTGTGTGTTCGCTTGTTGGTAATTAGGCTAAATTACACATGCGCTAGACTATAGTCTGACACATGAGCAGGTGTTCTTTGCAAGAATCTGACACATTCATTGGTGGGTATGATTTTGGATCAACCAATCACAGCTCGGTATAGGCCCCTGTCGCGACCCCCTTGAATTTGAATTTATTTCCAAGACGCCTTTGTGCAATGACTGCTATGTAGATTACTCTGCACCCTGAAAATTTCACATTGAGTATTACAGTAAGGATGATGAGGCGCTGAAATTTCTCCAGGAACACGGTATGTTACCAACTGAGGTTACGCGGCACAACCTGTAACCAGCCCTGTAGCTATTAAGCTAACAAACACCTTTAGTACTGTGGAAGGAGCAATGCCGTCCGGAAGTCGAAAAAACGGAAGTGTAATTGTTAAGTGTCACACTATAAAGGAACACTTTTAAACGGTACATATCTGGAGACATGAAAAATTATTTTATTTGTTAATCATTGGCTCCAGAAGGTAGATGACGGGGAGGATGACCCCGATGACCCCAACTCACAGTCTTCGAGTCTACTTAAGGTAAGCAATTCAGATTCCAAAACTTAAAATCCGAAAAACGCTGGATAACAGCAACGCTAATTTTACATAGGTTAGGATAGTTTGGTTAGGTTAGGTTTTGTTATGTTTGGTGTGATTAGCGGTAGAAATGAAGGTTAATATGTAGTAGTTGCCACTACCTAACTGAGTATTGAGTCATATATGGGGAGATAGAAAATAAATAAAATTTAGTCTATAACGCTTCTGTCGGAAATTTTGAGTTTCGGTTATTTTAATTTTTTTTTTAAATATTTGGCCAATCAGCTAGAGTGTTTGTGACATCATAGTAGTGCACACCAATCAGCATTAGTGTTGATGTGATGTCATACTCGTGCACTAATCAGCACAAGTCTCCATTCTTGGGCAGATGGAAGATGGCTTGTGTGACAAGGATGTACAGGTCCTTTGCTGCTGGCGATTATTCAGCTTATTTTGGACAATGAAGCAGCTGCCATTGACATTTTAGGTTCATGGTGACCTTGTTTCATCTGTAAGGTGTCTGAAATGTAATTGATAGTGTCAGTACCATGTAGATCACCATGCATGGTACTGTGGTAAGTGCCATACTGACAAAGACACCACTTCCTCATTCAACTAAGAGTAGATTTAAAGAACAGCACCGTTCTTTCTTTGGATATTAGAAAGACGTATGTTTTTCCTATGGCATTTGACGAGTTTCAAAAGAATTTGATATTAATAAATCACATAAAAAAAAATACCAACCAGCCAACCAAATCAAACCTGACCTACCCCAACCAGGGTTGCACCTCTTCCGTTTCTTACTGTTCGGCTGAAGAAAACTGTGATGACACCGCCAAATGTGTTGTTCTTCACGCAATGTACACTGATTATAGGTACTCCCCACTTACTTACCCACTCGATTAAGTCCACCAGAGCCACACCTGCCCTCAGTCGCACTAAAATTTGGTCAAATTACGTATTTTTGAGTCCCAAAGTCAGAACACAGACAAAATTTTCATCTGTAATTCACCTTAAAATGGCTGGCAAGCTTAAAAGGAGTGTTTTATGGTGCTGAGAAGAAAAAGAGACCCCCATTTTCGATTTTCTATGTGTTATTTACATTCCGACTTACGACCATTTCGACTTACCGGATGTCAGTCCCTAACTCCTTCGTAAGTAGGGGAGTACTCTGATTATTACACTTTGGACAAATATCGTTGTTAGGTAATACTGCATTTTCTAAAAAAGAAATTACCTCACTATTTTCCTGATGAAACTCGGCAATTGAAGTAAAATAATCTCTATCACAATGTCGGCACAGCTCTCCCACCTGTTCAGCCATATCTGGTACTTAAAATTCAAATCTCCGCTCCTGACGCACCCACGCATTGCTCATTGGCTAAGACAAAAACTTCTTGCTCAATAATAAGTCTCCTATCACAAAAGCCAATAAGAAACTTCCACACGAACCTCGCACATGCGCTGTAGACGCTTAAGAAGAGAAGACGGAGGTAAGGAGTATCAAGGGGAGGGCAGACCTTCTCCTCAAAAGTAAACAACACATGGCGACATTTGTGACTGACCATATATAATGGTTACTTGGCGCCTCGATTAACAGATTTCGGTGCTGAGATTCCTCATAAGATTCTTAACTTCGGTTAACGAGCATTCCTCGGTTAACGAATTTCTTACTAATAACCTCAACATGTTTCGCTTGCACTTGGCGGTCAACCAGCTGTAGTGATGGTCAATAATACAATGTCGGTTCTGGGCTTAAATTCGCACTATTTAGGAAAGATCAAAAGTTTATATATTCAATAATTTTAAAGTTTAATATTAAATTTTTTAGTCATTTTAACAATTATTGAACATAATTTAAGAGTAAAGTCACTAGTTTTATCTTGTACGCCATCTTAGCCTTTTAACACACCAAACAAGCGTTAGTCTCTCTCTGTTTTCAGTGGAGGTAACATCTTGCTTGAGACTCTCTTCAACTAAACACTTTTTTTCTGTTTCCAAGCAAATTATTGGTCATTTTGAAATTTATTTTACATATTGACGATATATAGCGCAGTGCAGTGTTATTTTAAAGAAAATATTCTTTATTTACAGCTAGTTTAACTTTAAAAAACACGTGTTGACATTGTTTGAATCCAACATGGGGCCTAAGAGATCAAGAAAAGCGATTTCAATCCAAACCAAGCAGGAAATTAAAAAAAACATGAACAATGCATTAGAACAAATACGCTATGCAAAGAATATGGCATGTCGACATCAACTGTGTCGACAATTCTTGCACAGAAAGACAAATTTAAAGAAGTGAAAGCGAGAGACAAATCTACCAGTGTATAAAAGTAGATACCTAATTGCAGAAACTGAGAGGTTACTTCTCATCTGGATTAGGGAAAAACAGATGAAAGACGATTCAGTTTCAACTGAATTCATTTGTGAAAGAGCCAGGGACATTTGCAAACATTTAAAGACAGATCAACCTGGTTCTTCAGGCACAGAATTTCAATATTTTCGAGCCAGCAAAGGCTGGTTCGAAAAATTTAAGAAAAGAAGTGACATTTTCAGTGTTGTTAGGCATGGTGAAGCTGCTAGTGCCAATAAGGAAGGGGCAGCAAAGTTTTTAGTGGAATTTAAAGAACTGATGGAAGAAGAAAATTATCTTCCACAGCAAGTGTTCAATGTGGACGAAACTGGGCTGTTCTGGAAAAAGATGCACAAAAGAACATTCATCACCAGAGATGAAGCCTCTTTACCTGGGCATAAACCCATGAAAGACAGTCTCACTCTATTGCTTGGTGCCAATGCTTCAGGGGATTTCCGACTGAAGCCTATGCTTGTCTACCACTCTGAAAACCCCAGGGTGTTCAAGCAACAGAAAGTGGTAAGAACAAAGCTTGGAGTTTATTGGAAGTCCAACCGTAAGGCATGGGTGACAAGACAGCTCTTTAATGAATGGGCTGTTAATGTGTTTTGCCCTTCTGTCAAGAGCTACCTAACCACCAATAAACTCCCTTTAAAGGCTCTTCTCCTCATGGATAATGCTCCTGGTCATGACCCTGACCTTGCCAGCAATTTGGAGTATCAATTTGACTTTGTCAAAGTGTTGTTTTTGCCTCCCAACACTACATCAATCATACAGCCAATGGACCAGAATGTGATCAGCAACTTCAAGAAGTTGTACATGAAGAAAATGTTTAGGAGGTGTCATCAGGCAACTTCCAATGATCCTGAACTAACACTGAAACAGTTCTGGAAGACACAATTCAACATCCTGGAGGCTGTAAAATTGATTGTGTCATCATGGCATGAAGTCTCCACTAGATCCCTCAATTCTTCATGGAAAGCACTGTGGCCATCAGTAGTCCATGATTTTGAGGGATTTGAGGAAGAAACAGAGTTGGACCAGGAGATTGTGTCCATTGGTCAGTCATTGGGCCTTGAAGTGGAAGAGGATGATGTCGAAGAGCTTGTGATGTCTCATGAGGAGGAACTTATTCCTGATGACTTGAAGCAACTGGATGAGATGTTACAGGTAGAGGCTGACAGTGGTGAGGAGGAAATTGAAAGTGATGACCATATGTCAACTAAACAGTTGAAAGATGTGATTTACCACTTGGAGAAGTTCAGGGAACTGGCTTCAAAGCACCCAGATGTGGAAAAAACTGAACTAACTTTGTGTCATGTTGAGGACTCAATGGTCTCCTTCTTTAAACATAAGTTAATGGTGAGGAGGAGAGATGCTCCACAGACCACAATTGACACTTTCTTCAGTAAAAGGCAGAGGGAACAAGATGCTATCCCTCAACCTTCCACTTCAAGAAGGAGAGAGGATGTTCATGGTGAAGAAAATGTCAGTCCAGAGGTTCCTGACATTTTCATGGAAGGTGACTCGCCTTCCAAGAAGCAGTAAAATGCTTCTCCTCCACCTCCACTTCCTTCTCTTCTCCCTTCTCCTCCTCCACCTCCCACTTCAAATTCACATCATCATCATCCAGGAGCCTTCTACATACACACCTCAAGGTAAGTGTCAATTTCTAAAATTTTTGTTGAATTTAGGCAATTTTCGGTGAGTTGGAACCAATTACCCAAAAACCCATTGAAACAATGGTTTCGGTTAACGAGCAACCTGCTGGAACGGATTGTGCTCGTTAACCAAGGGACTACTGTATTGAAAAATGAATATCTCGGTTACCCTTAATTTCTGGCAGAAATATCATATTAGTAAAATGTCTTAAAACTGTCTAAACATTACGAAATACATATTAATAACAGCGAGAGAAAGACTGGTGCTTTACCATAAATTCACCCAAGAAAGTAGGTTAGGTTTTTAATTTTTTTTTTAGGTTTTTACGTTGTTTGACCTTCCATTTTTTTCAATATCTCAACTATTGCTCATTTCCAACGGCAATAAAGGTCATATTTAACACGATGATTTACACTATAAAAATCAATTGGGTGGTGGCAACTACTGTACTAAATATTGACCAAAAAATTTAGATTTTTCTTTGTTTTTTATTTTCTCTTAGAGTAATCATGAGCGGACAAAATGTTATAGAAGAAAAGTGTCCTCGAATCGTCTAAACTACCGATTAAAATAAAAAAATATATCGCTGGATCCCTGAAATGATAATTTTACTATTTTTTCGGTATTTGATAGTAGTTCACACAACTCTATTAGAAAGTCAAAACTATGTTTTTCTAGTGCTTTTTTGTGTGCTTTGATTGGTTCTGACCTTGATTTCCGTCGGAAATTGCCAGTTTTTAGTTATTGCCAACTTCTACCCCCAACAAGATAGGGGATCCTGTTGGGAACAAGGGTTTTGGGTGGAGGAGAGAACCAACCATTGTCCGACAAAAATCATCGCCAAGTGAATACAAAACACACCAAAAATCACTAGAAAAAGATATAAACTGAACCTTTTATAGATGACCTGACCTGACCTAACCTGACCTAACCTAACCTAATCTGACCTGATCTGACCTAACCTGACCTGACCTGACCTATCCTAACTTTCATGGTGTTTTTACATAACCAGACTCTCACCATATGAGGGAATCAATGTTATCCAGAATTAAAAAATTGGTGGCCAAAAAAAAAACAACTTTCGATTGTTCACGTGACATGTACGGGAACACATGCGCATGACGATTTATGAAGGGAATATTAATGGAATTAATTAGAGAAAGATTTGGCATGCACTACTATCTCCATTATTATACGTTTCTGATGGTAATGTAATAGAAGAAAATTATCTTAAAATTAGACGTCTTTTTCGAATAAGATAATAGATTTGGGGGTATTATTTTACTTTAGGACAGTGCACCAGTTATAAACTACTGAAACATTCAGATCTCCCTATTCTGAGCATTTTGAACCCCATATATACCAAGCAGAAATGGATAATGGCGACACAATTGAACTTAATTGATTTTACATAGTTTCCAGTCTTCATCTGTAAGGGGTGTTATCGGCGCATCACGCATGCGCAATATTGACTGACTAATGTCATCCAGTCGTGACCAACGATCTATCGATACCATCACACAAATTTTTTTCGACCAATCACATTTGATTTTTTTCAAAGGAAGCATCCTGGGTATGATTTTAATTTCATTGACCAGTCTCACAATGGCCGTGGTGGTGGTTGGCTGTCATTTGTACTCCTACGATTATTTTAAGTTTATTGCTGAGTTTTACGAGAAAGACGATCATTCTATTCAATTCTCACGTATCCATGGTCCTTCCACTTCTAACTAAGGTATTGTACTTTCGGACATGGCACACCCCAAAAATTTTAACAACTGAGACTGTTAGGTTAGTCTAAGCTAGGCCTACTGGGGGCCAGGTTAGGTTACACTAGGTTAGAGGACTCGTTTTCTCACCCACTCAAAAAACCCTATTTCCCAGGATCTCCCTCTTTATTGTTTGGGAGGGGGGGCAAAAACGAGCAATGTCCACCCAAAATGAAGGTCTGACTCGTTTAAAACACCAAAATACACTGGAAAAACATATTGGTCAACCCCTAGACAAATGTCCCAAAGTAAAAATTACCAATTTGGGGTAGGAATGTTGTGTGAACTACTTTAAAAATACCTTTTTTTCAATAAACCGATAAGTATTACCAGTGGCAAAGAGGATAAAGGAAAAAACTTAGCTCCGTTAACCAAACCAGTCAACTTAACCCCTTGTCAACTAGCCCCTTACCTGGTCAACTTAGCTATCTAGGTTTGTCTAATTCATTTTCATAATTTGCAAGATCATGAAAGCCATTGTATAAAATAAGTAGACATACCAAACTTATAAGTTGATTTCTTGTTACCTCTGGCTCTTGTTGCTTCGGTTTAGTTGTCAGAACATTGTTAAGTTTACAACACAAACAAAACAATACCATTAAGTCATAGATGTTTCGGGATATATAAGGTAACCAAACCTGAATAAGAAGAACCAAATATATCTTAACGAATATTGAGCTTGGGTTGTGTATTTAAAAAAAAAAGTACAAGAATTTGCTTTGGTTTAAACAATATTGTTCTTCACAGTCGTCGGTTATGGTCCAGTGTTGCGGCCCACAGGCCACAGTGAGTCGGCCACCGGCCACAGTGAGTCGGCCACAGGCCACAGTGAGGCTGCCTAATGTGCAAAGAATAAATAAATAAAACAAAAGTTGATATACATTGGAAGGTTCAATTAACATAATTCGTATTTTGAAGATAAATTTCATATATATATATATATATATATATATATATATATATATATATATATATATATATATATATATATATATATATATATATATATATATATATATATATATATGCAAGTAAATCACTGTAGGTGCGCGTGATCCAGGTATATGCTGATAACCACAAGGAAAGAAGAAAACACGAAGTTCCCAAGCGCTTTCGTGTAATTCACATCTTCAGGGGTGAGTACAGATATCCCTCCTCCTAGTGACAGGCCTGGCACTTGACATTATTAGGGGCCTTCCACACTTTGCCATAAACAGATAAATTGTACCGGGAATTTTCCCCCCCACACATTCATCATTCTGTCAATTTATGTAACTTGCTGACAAAACCCATGACCCTTCAGGCCTTTTACGCCCTTAATGCATGAGTCATAAAGGCAAGCATGAACTCTTCATGCTTCCCAGATGGGCGCTGTAAACGCTTCTGCACTTCACCTTGCACAGGATGTAAGGGGGTGCCCAATAAACTAGCCCCCTCGTGGGCAATTTGTAAAAAAAAAATCTGTTCTGGTTTGCTTATTTTTTACATATCCAACAAAAATGTAAATCCTAATTTCTTTGTTCAATTTACTTATGTTATTATAATTCTACTTTGAAATATTGAAATTATTTTTTCTTTTATCCTCTTCCCCACTCATCGGCTCGGGTGGTAATATCGACAATATATACCTAGATTTTGACCAAGGCTTTCGACAGTGTACCCCACGAAAGGCTGAAAATCAAACTGGAAGGGTACGGAATTCGGGGAAATGTCCTAGCGTGGATAGAAGACTTTCTATATGACCGCAAGCAGTGTGTGCTGATTAATGGCGCGAAATCATCATCTGTACCTGTCACAAGCGGGGTACCACAGGGCAGTGGATTGGGCCCACTGTTGTTTGTTTGTTTCATAAATGACATGCCTGGCGTTGTACACTCCTCCATACAAATGTTTGCTGATGACGCCAAGTTATTTCGGGAAATCAAGAACCATGCTGAATATCATAACTAGCAAAGTGACCCATTTGATCAATAGATATGTACCCAAGACCAAACCCAGTTCTTCTCGGAATACGAGGGGATCCCTACACATGAACCATGCAGCGGTCGACAGAATTAAGAAGAAAACCCAGAAATTCAAGACGAGAGTTGGGTCAAACGATGAGCAAGACAGGAGGATGTATGCGAGAACCAGAAACCGAGCAAAGATGGAGTGTAGAAGGGCTGAAAAGGAGTTCCAGAGGCTGGTTGCAAGCGAGGTCAAGTCAAACCCAAAGGCGTTTTATCGCTATGCAAAGTCGAAATTGAAAACGCGAGTAGGAGTATCAGACCTGAGGCTTGAGGATGGTAGTTACGCAGATTCTGACCAGGATAAAGCTAAGGCATTGAACAGCTTCTTTTCCTCAGTGTTCACAAGAGAGGATGCAACTAACCTTCCTGCGTTTGAGGACAGACGGTTCGAAACAGCACTGACCCACATTGTGTTCACAGAAGAGGGTATTAGAAATAAACTGTCCAGCCTAAAGGACCATAAGAGTCCCGGCCCTGACATGGTGCATCCTAGAGTGCTAAGAGAGTTGTGCAATGAGCTTGCCGAGCCCCTGAAGATCCTGTTTTGTAAATGCCTTGATGAACAAATGGTCCCCAGTGAATGGAAAGTTTCTTATGTGAGTCCTATCTTCAAGAAGGGCGATCGTCACTCCACAAACAACTATAGACCGGTGAGCCTGACCATCATAATATGTAAAGTACTTGAGAGTATTATCAGAGATGCCGCAATGGAACATCTGATACGAAACAACCTTGTAAAGGATTGCCAACACGGTTTATGCCGGGGCGCTCCTGCTTAACACAATTGCTCAAGGTACTGGATATTTGGACCCATATTCTGGAACGGGGTGGTAATATCGACAATATTTACCTAGATTTTGCCAAGGCTTTCGACAGTGTACCCCATGAAAGGCTGAAAATTAAATTGGAAGGGTACGGAATTTGGGGAAATGTCCTAGCGTGGATAGAAGACTTTCTACATGACCGCAAGCAGTGTGTGGTGATTAATGGCACGAAGTCGTCATCCGTATCTGTCACAAGTGGGGTACCACAGGGCAGTGTATTGGGCCCGTTGTTGTTTGTTTGTTTCATAAATGACATACCTGACGTTGTACACTCCTCCATACCAACAATAAGGAGGCGTATCATATGTCCCAACGGAATGAAGAAACTGCACTAGTTGAGACTGAATATGAGAAGGACCTAGGTGTGTATGTTGACACTGAGCTGAAGTTCTCGGGCCATTGCGAGAAGAAAGTAAACCAGGCAAATAAATTATTGGGTCTTATAAGAAGGTCGTTCAGATATCTAGACGGTCCGTCCCTCGTAACGATCTTCAAGAGTGAAGTGCTTCCCCATCTGGAGTACTGTCACCCCGTCTGGTCTCCGAGATATGCTCGGGACTGTCAGTTGGTTGAAAATGTTCAATGGAGGGCCACCAGACTAGTGCCTGCACTTCGGCACCTCAGCTACCCTGAGAGATTGGAGCGCCTGAACTTGCCTAGCTTATACTACAGACGGGCAAGGGGTGACCTAGTTGAGGCGTATAAGCATCTCAGGGGGCACTACTCGGTCGAATGTCCTTACTTGGAGCTGGCGGACGCTCGCCCTACAAGGGGTCACAGCTCAAGATTGAAGATGCCGCAAGTCCAGAAAACTGTGAGGGCAAACTTTTTTGGAGTGAGGGTTATAAACTCTTGGAACAATCTACCAGAGAGTGTTGTGACGACACCGAGTATGAGCTCTTTCAAGACAAGACTTGACCAACACTGGAGCGGGTTCAGGTACATTTAGGAGCCGGTGCATGCCCAATACTTGCCAACAATGCGTGACAGAGACGTGACCGATCGCCCGGGCGGCTAGCGAGCCGATCTTTTGGTGAAGAGGATAAATGAAAAGGAAAAGTAATCAGAGACGTGACCGATCGCCCAAGCGGCTAACGCGTCGATGAGTGGCGAAGAGGATAAAGGTAAAGTAAAAGTAAAGAGCTGCAGAAGGATCTCTGTGAGCTCCAGGAATGGTCGAAGAAATGGCTGCTGAGATTCAATGTCACGAAGTGTAAGAGGATGCACCTGGGGCGTACCAACGGTAAGGAGGCGTATGAGATGTCCCAAACGGGATGAAAAAACTGTATTATTTGAGACAGAATGTGAGAATGACCTATTGTAGGTGTGTATGTTGACAATGAGCTGAAGTTCTCGGGCCATTGCAAGAAGAAGGTAAATCAGGCAACTAAATTATTGGGTCTTATAAGAAGGTCGTTCAGATATCTTGACGGTCCGTCCCTCGTAATGCTCTTCAGGAGTGAAATGCTTCCCCATCTGGAGTACTGTCACCCCGTCTGGTCCCCGAGATATGCTAGGGCACCAGACCGCACTTCGGCACCTCAGCTACCCTGAGAGATTGGAGCGCCTGAACTTGCCTAGCTTATACTACAGACGGGCAAGGGGCGACCTAATTGAGGTGTATAAGCATCTCAAGGGGCACTACTCAGTCGAGTGTCCTTACTTGGAGCTGGCGGACGCTCGCCCCACAAGGGGTCACAGCTCAAGATTGAAGAGGCCGCAAGTCCAGAAAACTGTGAGAGCAAACTTTTTTGGAGTGAGGGTTGTAAACTCTTGGAACAATCTACCAGAGAGTGTTGTGACGGCACCGAGTGTGAGCTCTTTCAAGACAAGACATGACCAACACTGGAGCAGGTTCAGGTACATTCAGGAAACGGTGCATGCCCAGTACTTGCCTGTAGGTTATGTATATAAGCTACTGTGCCGAGTAGCATGTAGGTTATGTATATAAGCTACTGTGCCGAGTAGCAACCCTGTATATAAGCTACTGTGCCGAGTAGCAACCCTGTACATAAGCTACTGTGCCGAGTAGCTTATATACAGGGTTGCTACTCGGCACAGTAGCTTATATACATAACCTACATTGCCAACAGTGAGTAACAGAGACGTGACCGATTGCCCAAGCGGCTAAGGAGCCAATCATTTGGTGAAGAGAAAAGTAAAAAAGTAAAGGTAAAAGTAAAACTTAAAGCCGCTGTTTTGGAATAAAAAGATAAGTATATACTAACAAGGAACGTATTTAATATATAATACTTATTTTTAAAGTTATCAGTCGGAGGTAAATTTATTTATAAGATTAAAAGAACCGTCAATGACTGTAGGCCGTGATAAAGAAAACTAGTTCATATAACTTATCACAGAAAGGCGAAAAACCATATACGTCAGACAAGGAATCCTAATAATTTAAATATCTACAAACGAATGTATCTGATATTAGCAAATGGGTAAATATACGACATAAGTAAAAAACAAAATTCCAGCTTGGTATACAATTAGGGTGTGAGCGGAGGAATACTTAGGCCAACGATAGCTAGTGTGGTCATGGAGGAAGGAGCTGCCAGGAAAATGACGTGTATGAAACTCCCTCGGGTGATGTGGGTCACTGTACTCTTATCCCTTTGGGCTACATATATTGATGGCGTTGTGATACCCTCGGCAAAGAGCTACATTAAGTCACAAGATGATGAAGTATCAAGTGTCGGAGGTGTATCATCTTGCAGCGTCTTGTGTGAAAAAGTTGTCCAAGAAGATGACATCGATGCTGTAAGTTACTCGTGAAATATGTTGATGTTCACTGAGAAGATAGGTTAGTACAGACTTAATTAATATGCAGTAACCTTTCGGGCATCTCATATAACTAGGAAGTAAAGACGTTAAAAAATGGGTTTTGGTGGAAATTAATTTAACATGATTGGAAACTTATTTTTACCGCCATTACTCGGGCTGCCTTTTTACGTATGTGTGTGTACCTCTCCTTGGGAAAATTGCTAGATCTGCCTGAGAAGTGACGATCTATAAATGGCGGATCCATCATTCATGACTGTTCTTCCATTAGGCTACGGTATGTAATTAACCCTTTCCTTCCGACTGTTATTTGTTCGAGTGTGTGTGCGTGTGTGGCTTTCGCCAACTGTCTAGTTTTATCGTTTTGGGTTATTGCCAGTTTCTTTTACTTTACTTACTTTTATCCTCTTCACCACTGATCGGCTCGTTAGCCACTTGGGCGATCGGTCACGTCTCTCATTATTTTTCCTTTTCTTTTATCCTCTTCACCACTGATCGGCTCGTTAGCCACTTGGGCGATCTGTCACGTCTGTTACGCACTGTTGGCAAGTACTGGGCATGCGGCTCCTGAATGTACCTGAACCTGCTCCAGTGTTGGTCAAGTCTTGTCTTGAAAGAGCTCACACTCGGTGCCGTCACAACACTCTCTGGTAGATTGTTCCAAGGGTTCACAACCCTCACTCCGAAAAAGTTTACCCTCACAGTTTTCTGGACTAGCGGCTTCAATCTTGAGCTGTTACCCCTTGTGGGGCGAGCGTCCGCCAGCTCCAAGTAAGGACACTCGACTGAGTAGTGCCCCTTGAGATGCTTATACACCTCAATTAGGTCGCCCCTTGCCCGTCTCTAGTATAAGCTAGGCAAGCTCAGGCGCTCCAATCTCTCAGGGTAGCTGAGGTGCCGAAGTGCAGGCACCAGCCTGGTGGCCCTCCTTTGAACATTTTCAACCAACTGACAATCCCTAGCATACGTATCTCGGGGACCAAACGGGGTGACAGTACTCCAGATGGGGAAGCACTTCACTCTTGAAGATCGTTACGAGGGACGGACCGTCTAGATATCTGAATGACCTTCTTATAAGACCCAATAATTTATTTGCTTGGTTTACCTTCTTCTCGCAATGGCCCGAGAACTTCAGCTCATTGTCAACGTACACAGCTAGGTCCTTCTCGTGTTCAGTCTCAACTAGTGCAGTTTCTGCGTCCTGTTGGGACATATGATACGCCTCCTTACCGTTGGTACGCCCCATTTGCATCCTCTTACACTTTATGACATTGAATCTCAGCAGCCATTTCTTCAACCATTCTTGGAGCCCACAGAAGTCCTTCTGCAGCTCTTCACAGTCCGCTTGGTTCTTGATTTCCCGAAATAATTTGGCGTCATCGGCAAACATTTGTATGGAGGAGTGTACAACGTCATGTATGTAATTTATGAAACAAACAAACAACAGCGGGCCCAATACACTGCCCTGTGGTACCCCGCTTGTGACATGTACGGATGATGATTTCGTGCCATTAATCACCACACACTGCTTGCCGTCATGTAGAAAGTCTTCTATCCACGCTAGGACATTTCTCCGAATTCCGTACTCTTCCAGTTTGATTCTCAGCCTTTCGTGGGGTACACTGTCGAAAGCCTTGGCAAAATCTAGGTAAATATTGTCGATATTACAACCCCGTTCCAGAATATGGGTCAAAATATCCAATACCTTGAGCAATTGTGTTTAGCAAGAGCGCCCCGGCATAAAACCGTGTTGGTAATCCTTTACAAGGTTGTTTCATTTTACCATAACTATACAATACTGTACTTCATTTCTAATTATAACCCAATGGTAACTGTCACATTTAAAAGCTAATTTTAAGTTCATGTCATTAGAGAACCCATTTTATTTTGCAGAAAACCAAACGGGAAGCTTGCCTGCAAGGTTGTAGGCCATTTCAAGGGTTTCTCAGTGACAACCAAGATTATGACAGTGACAGTTATGATGCTCATCGAATAGTGTGTTTTAAAGGTGTGTTACAATTACAATATATTTGTTTTTCTATTATAATTTAACTCCTAGGTTCATCTCTGTCCGAATTAACTTTTGACAGTGACTATAGTTTTTATAAAAATGTGTAATTAAATGACAGCGATGTTGGTGTTCTTAATTATGTTCATCATCATCGGTCAAATATTTTGTTAGATCTTTTTTTTTCATTTTTGTATTTCTTTATATATTTTTATTATCAATATTATTATTATTATTATTATCATTGTTATTACGGTATTTTATTTTTAATTTTGTATTTTTTATTGTAAATTTTATTTACTATGAACTATTATTATTATTATTATTATTATTATTATTATTATTATTATTATTATTATTATTATTATTATTATTATTATTATTATTATTATTACTACTACTACTACTACTACTACTACTACTACTACTACTACTACTACTACTACTACTACTACTACTACTGCTACTACTACTACTACTTTTTTTTTTTTTTGTTGGCCTCCAGCCTCCCCCAATAGCCACACCTTCGCCACCATTTATTTACCTTAATATTAAATATCCTAATACATAAGAAACTATCCTATCTGTGTTAAATTAGTTGAGCCGCAGATCCATGCGGCATTCAGTGACTGTAGCCTCATAGTCGATATCTGCAGCAGTTGTCGGAGTAGGGGCAGAAGCTCTCGTTCCCCTGAGGCAGAGCAAAGCCGACCGAAGGAGAGAGAAGGACAGTCGACATCTCATCCAGGCTGTGACATAACTTCTGGGCTGCTGCTTCTGTTCGGAGATCAGCTCCGCGAGTCTGGCGTAGAAACATCTTGCACTTGGGCCCATCCCACCAGAGGTTGTGAACACTAGAGGAGTGAAGCTGCCTTGATCAACATTTTGAATTCTCTCCCCATATGCCCTTCTCTTGTCGTTCTCGTTCCTCCTATGCGCAGCATCGAGAGCTAGGTTACGGTGACAAACGGCCATGGGATCAAAAATCCTGATGTCGAAGAAAGCTCGCTGTCCCCGCGTCCAGAATCCTCGAGCACTGACGTCCACACGGGCTTCGTTAGATGTGTTTGAAGTCCTGTGTTGGAAGATCTCGCCATCCAGTGGAAGGAGGGTCGGTTCTACCATGACGTCCCGGCAGATTTCCTTCAACATATTTGCTGTGAGATCCCTTACCTCGTCATGCCTCATGCATATGAAGCCCCCCTTCTTGCAAACCATGGCGTGATCGCCATCATAGGAATAGCCACACACGCATTGGGAGGGCAAACCATCTACTGGCCAACCGTACCTTAGAGCAATGGCATCTGTAAATTCTTGTTTGTTAAGGCTGAAACCATTTGCCCTTATCGGTAACGTAGTTAACCAGTTCGAGGCGCCCACCTCCTGCGCTATAGCTACTTTTTTTGTCAAATTTTCTGGAACCAGCAGCAATAGTTGCTGCAACATGTCATTTTGGCAGTGCTGCCAATCTGTTGTAATGGACCTACGGATCTTATTAACTACTACTACTACTACTACTACTACTACTACTACTACTACTACTACTACTACTACTACTACTACATTTTTGCCCCCCCCCCCAGGCCCCGATGTGGGTCAGTGACCTGTGCCCGGGTGGGCTAATCCTTGTAAAAACAAAGGAAAAAGGAATAAAAAGAAATAGAGCTTTTGAGGAGAGTGGTCAGGCCTTAGCACCAACGTAAGGAAGTGTTTTCATAGAAGAAAAAAGCTTTCTCACCCCAAGAAAATACCAGATAAAAGCATTGCCATTGTTATTTTTGCAGAAAGGAATTTCATTTAATTTTAGAAAAGTTAAGTAAAAAATATTTTAGTTTACGTTTGGTATTGTAGCGTACGGTATGTGGCCAGTTGTCAAACTATCTTTGTCTATTTCTCTTTGAATGGGCTCACATACGTACGTACATGTAAGATATCTCACACTCAGGATGGAGATAAGAATAGAAACTCACAATGCGTTTTCTGTATATATATATATATATATATATTGTATGTACAGTGCAGTGCTAAGGAGTTGCAATGTGGTGAGAAGCTTGCTCAGAGGTCCTGTTGGGTGAGGAGCTTGCTGAGGGAGCTGGTCGGTGAGGAGCTTGTTTGGAAGTCTTGTTGGTTCAGGAGAGTAGAGTAGAATGAGTTCCAATGATGATGATGATGATGATAATGAAGTAAAGTGGCAAATGACTTTGCACTGGGAAAAGAGAGTAGAGAGACAAGTAAAGCATAGAAACGGGAAGTATAGTAGGAGGGGGAGATAGCAGGTGGGCTGTCCACCTAGCTTAGACGAGTTGATATGTTGGGGTGGTGGCCGCATGCAGCAGACGCCCGCCCGCTCAAGGGAGGCAGGTAGAGAGCTAAGCTAGCAAGGTATTCATTAGCGTAATGGGTGTTAATTTATGTTTGTTAGATGGTGGTGTTATTTTTTCACATACATGTGTAAAGTGGGTCTTGTTCTTCTATGTTAGCATGGAGGCTCTTGGGCCACCAGCTGTGTGTTTTAGTAGTTCCTTCTTTTAACTGGGAGAATAATGGGTCCTCCAACTCTTCAAGTTTGCTCCATATTCTTTGGGCTTGGCTGTGTGTACGTGTGTTCAGTGGTTCGATGTTGTATAATTCGTGAAGTTCTTGTATTTTAGTGGTGTATGGCGGGAGTTTTTTTTGATGCTCTACGGATAGCTTTGTTTTGTACTGAGTGAAGTTTAAGTTGGCTGATTTGCTGATCGTGCTGAGTGGTATTGGTGGATACTCCATAAGAACATAAGAACATAAGAATGGAGGAAACTGCAGCGGGCCTATTGGCCCATACTGGGCAGTTCCGTTTACACCCAACCCCTATTGCTCATATGAGCATCCAACCTATGTTTGAAGCAATTCAGCGAATTCGAGTTAATGATGATATTTGGTAACTTGTTCCATTCATCAACTACTCTGTTTCCAAACCAGTGTTTACCTATTTCACGCCTAAATCTAAATTTGTCTAATTTAAAACCATTGTTACGAGTTCGCTCCTGGTTGGATAATTTGAGTACCTTTGTAATGTCCCCTTTGTTTAGCCCTGTCTTCCACTTATACACCTCTATCAGGTCGCCCCTCGCTCTACGTCTCTCGAGGGAGTGCAAATTAAGATGCTTTAACCTGTCTCTATACTCAAGGTTCCTAATGCCCGGGATTAGTCTTGTCATTCTCCTCTGAATTCTTTCCAAGGATTCTATATCCATTCTGTAATACGGTGACCAGAACTGAACTGCGTAATCCAGGTGTGGTCTCACAAGAGCAAGATACAGTTTTAGGATGACCTCGCTAGTCTTGTAACTAACACTCCTTTGTATGAACCCAAGTACTTTATTAGCCTTGTTACGAGCAAAAACACATTGTTTACTTGGCTTAAGGTTCCTACTTATCATTACTCCTAAATCTCTCTCGCAGTCGGATTTCTCTATGGCATCGTTGTTCATCTGGTATCTGGTTTCCCTGTTTACATCTCCTATACTGAGTACTTTACATTTGTCGACATTGAATTTCATCTGCCATTTTTCAGACCATTGGAAAAATTTGTTTAGATCTTCCTGTAGTTTTGCCGAGTCCTCGTCAGATTTGATAACACGTCCTATTTTAGTGTCATCAGCAAATTTACTTATGTTGCTGTCTATGCCGATATCTATGTCGTTTATGTATATAATAAACAATAATGGTCCAAGTACTGAGCCTTGGGGAACTCCACTTGTGACGTTGCTCCAATGGGACTTAGTGCCGTTAATGCTCACTAGCTGTTTCCTGTCCTGTAACCACGCCCTAATCCATTCAAGGATGTCACCTTTGATGCCATGAGCTTCTCCAGGTGGGGGCGGACAAGTGCTTTGAATAGATGTAGTTGAATTTTGGTGTCCATTTTGCTAAATCTTCGTAGTTTCGTGAGTTGTGATTGGGCAAGATTTTTGCGTTGTGTTATGTGTTTTGCTATGCCTGTTCTTGTTATTGTGAGTCCCAGAATTTTGCCTTCGTTGGAGTATTGTATAGGTACGTTGTTGACTGTGATTGGTGCTGGGTTTATTTTGGCAATGTGTATGATCTTTAGTTTCTGTGTATTGGTTTGTATTTTCCCCTTTTTTTCATATTCGTTGATTTGCTCGATGGCGTCGGCTGTTTTTCGTGCCATCATCTGTTTGCCCTTGCCTGGATGTCGGATGATTTGGGTGACGTCATCAGCATAAGCTACGTATTCTCCGTGTGTAGGAGGTGGTGTAGTGGATTCCTCCCCTACAAGCACCGAACCTTCTCGAATTCCCCAGCCTACGCCTCCAGCGCCGCCCACGGAGCGGGGGTCAACTATCTACCCAGCCTACCCCCGCCTTATAAGGCCTGACACCGCTGTGACCAGCCTCTTTCTACACAGTGCCACCGGTAAGCCACACCTCCGCGCCAGCCGTGCGGCTGCCGCTCCCGCCAGCGACCTTGGCGTCCCTCAAGCCGCGTGCCCTCACTCTGGGCACCCTCACCACCCAGCTCTCTTGAATACCTCCCACGTAAATGTGAATAACAAAGTGTGAGGCCAGACATTGTGCCTCACACGCCTGTTCTCACGCATTTGTGAATAAGTTACCCTTTATGTATAGAACTAAACAAATAATGTAAATGAAATACTGTGTAACTTTCGGTGCCATAATATCCTGACAACCGGGGTTAATTATTATGACCCTTTGTAAACCCTACTCTGTAATCCTTTTGCGCTACCGCTCACAGGATGAGTGTGGGGTGCACAATAAAGTAGCCGCTGCAAGCAAAAATCAAATCAATCTCTCTACTCAACGCTTATTAGTAATAAGGATAATTATGCATTTGCATATGAAATATGCAAATGCATATTTTGCGTGATTTCTATGATAAGTGCATATTACCTAGATAACTGCATATAAATGCATATTTTGGTAAAATATTCATCTGGCAGTATCTCTTTGTTGCCACTGAATGAGCACACGTGGTACTGGGAGGTGAGGTGAGGTGTGGTTAGGTGAAGTGAGGTGAGGTCACGTCGGTTTAATCTGTCGTTTCCACACCTGGTCATGACTCATTGGACTAGTGAGTTAGTCAGTCAGGAGCAGTGCTGCTGTGTGGAGCTACTCTCTTCTGCTGCTCGTGAAAATGCCGAAAGTACAAAGAAACCAAAATGAAGTGCTGAGATCATATGTAAAGGAATTTGATGCATTTACTACTGATGGAAGTGTACTGTTTTGTAAATATTGTGAAGCACCAGTGACAGCGAGCAAGAAATTTCAAGTCCAACAACACCTTAAAACAAGCAAGCACATCCGACTCGAAGCTGTTAAGTCCAATAGTGCACAAAAGGAGCAACAACTACTTCTTGCATGTTCCAGTAAGTCAGGGCCTGATCGTTCCCAGTTCAACGCAGATTTGTGCAAGGCATTTGTTTCAGCGGATATTCCATTGCATAAACTGAATAACAAGTGCCTAAAGTCATTCCTGGAACAGTATACTGGAAAAAAGGTGCCTGACGAATCAACATTACGTAAGAACTTTGTTTCACAATTGTTCAAGGACACGATGGAAATCATAAGGAGAAAGGCTTGTACTATTTTGTTTCCGTATAACCTGCATTCTTGGCTTTATAAGTGACATTTTTAGTGCATATTTGCATGCATATTTCATGGTTTTTTAGTGCATAACTATCCGGGCCCTACTTATTACCATGCTACCTACCCAGCAACAAGCTGCATTGTACATCCAATACAATATGTATACAGTGAGCACATTGGGAGTTTCCTTTCTCCATCCCATCCTGAGTGTGAACCAATATCCCATAACCCCACAGTGGCATGTCTGCCGTGTATATTGTGTAGAGTGTGGGCGAGAGGTTACTTCCCTGTGGTACTCCGCTGTATAACTTGATGCTTGGGCCTATGTGGTTACCAATGATAATTTTGGCCTCTATTGTCAAGGAAGATACAAAGAAAGGAAGTAAAGTTGTTGGGGAGTTCTTGGGTGGTAATTTTGTATTTGAGCCCTAGGTGCCAGACCTTGTCGAATGCTTTTGCTACTCCCCTTAATACTACGTTACATTGATCCCTGTTGTGCATTGCGTTTGCTATGTTTTCGTAAATTAGGGCTAAGGCTGTATGGGTTCCTCTGTGTTTTCTAAATCCGTGCTGCCTGGGGTTGTATTTCTCTTCAAGTTCGAGGTGTATTCTCAGTCGGTGGTTAATTATTTTTTCTAGGACTTTTCCCGGTGTTTCTAGAAGAGCGATTGGTCTGAAATTTGATAATTGAGTGGGCGATTTACATTGTTTTGGTATAAGTCTGATGCTTGCTGTTTTAAATTTCCTTGGGAAGTAGCCAGAGGCAAGTGATGCATTAACAATGTTTCTGAGTTGTGTGTTGATTGGTAGATGCTGGAGTATGGGTTTGTTTATTTTACTGATGCCCGGGGCCTTGTTCTTGAAACTGTTTATTGTTTTGTGACTATCCTCTGCGGTGATTGGTTTGATCAGTGTGGAAAAATCGTCGAGAGCGTTTATGTCTATGCTGGGACTTGGTTGCCAGATGTGGGTTGTGTGTGTCATGTGATTGGTTACGTGTTGCTCGGTGTTCCTACAGAAGTTCAGGTTGTCTTCCTGGCTTATTTGAAAAATTTTGCTCCAATATTTCCTGCATTCATGTTCTTGTTCTTTGGGTTCAGTTAATTTGATTTGGTAGCTGTTTAGAATGTAGTTTGATTCGTTGCTGGAGATTCCCATTAGGTGTTTAATTTTCCGCCGGAATTCTTTCGAGTTGTGGTAAATTGCTACTGTGTCTGCTATTAGTTTCTCCCAGTTATTCACGTATGTTTCTTAGTTGTTCGTGTATGGTGTAATATTGTCTTCTGTATTCTGGCGTCCAGCCTTGTTCTATGATTAATTTGAATAAATTACTGAATTGTGTCTGTAGAATTCTTGATTGATGTGAGTATTGGGGGTGTGGTAATGTGCGGTGAGTGGTCGTGGGTATGTGGTGTTCCATTGCTTGGCTCACGTTTCCGTACCATATCTCCAGTGTGTTGTCTATTTGGGAAGTGTGTTTGTTGTTTAGTTGGGTGATTTGGTGATTGCTTAACTCCTTTTGGAATTCCTCCCAGTTGGACCGGCTGTAGCTGTCTCTCATCCTGGCAGGGATCTGTATTGGCGACGTGGAGAGTGTGGCTACGATAGGGAGATGGTCACTGGTGGTTATTGGGCCGGGTTCCATTTGCAGGTTAAGATGATGATGCTGGTTTGCTAGTACCAGGGCCGGATTCAGTAGTGGGCAAAATGGGCAGCTGCCCAGGGGCCTCCACAATCTGGGTACCTCCACATATTACAATATTTTATTTATTTGTTTATTCATTTGGATTATTTTTATTTTCATTCTTTAAAATTCATGTTTATCTATTCCATCACGTAAAACTATGTTCAGCAAGAAGCGTGATAGAAATTAGGCTAGCTACTTGGACAGAACCATTATTTGAGTAGAGGTTTATCTGAGTAATAATGCAAAGAATCATCTCTCTGTAATAACTAATAATATATTCTTTTCTGTGAAGTCTCTTGAAAATTTTTGACATGTGCGGTAGTAGCTATATCAGGGCTGGTCGACTTGAAACCACATGAATGACTCCAGTCATGTCTCACTTTGTGTGTGTGTCGGGAATTTGCACACTATCAATAAATATACAGTTAATTAAAAATTTCTCAATGTTCTAATTTCCTCTATATAACTGCATATGGCTTCAAAATTCTCCAAAGAAGTGTTAAAATTTCAAAATTTTCCCGGGGGGCTTACAGCGCCCCCCGGAACTCCCAGATGTTTAGGCTCGCTTCACTCGCCACCCCACCCTCTTGGGTAGTTATAATGAGGGGGGGCCTCCAGAAAGAGGCTGCCCATGAGCCTCCACAGGTCTAAATCCGGCACTGGTTAGTACTATGTCTGGATGTCCGATTTGACATGCTCTGATGTATGTGGGGAATTCCGGGCCAAGGTGTGTGGGGTTTTTGGGACGTTTGGTTCACACTCAGGATGGGATGGAGAAAGGAAACTCACGATATGCTCTCATGTATACATGTTGTATTGGATGTACAATGCAGCTTGGTACTGGGAAGGCAGCATGGTTACAAGCGTAATGTAGAGAGAGCTGGTTGGTGAGGATGCTCAGAGGAGGACCAGCTTGTGGGTCGCCATGCTCGCCGGCGGGAGTGAGGACCGCCAGGCAGGCGGAGGAGGAGCGAGGGCCGCCAGGCAGCGGCGGAGGAGGAGGTGTTGCTGGCTGGTTGGTGTAGGTAGAAAGAGACAGGTCACCACGAGGTCAGGTCTTAAATAGCGGGGGTTAGGCGTGGCTTAGTAGTTGACCCCCGCCCCATGATGTATGGCGGCGCTGGTTGACCTAGACCACGAGGCATACACTGGGGAATTGGTGGGGTCGGCTACTCAGCGACAAACAGCGTTTGTAGGGGAGAAATCCACTACAACACTCCCCCTTCCCTCCAGGCTGTGTAGGAGACTTGTTGTCTGCAGGGTTGCATAGCACATGTGAGGCAGAACGGGCGGTGCATGCCTCATGTGAGACAACGGCGATGGCGTGGATGAGCCGGTCGCTGGATACAACTGTCTAGATACACACTATCTGTAGGAGTAAAGAGGGAGAAAAAGGGTGTGTGGAGGCGATGAATGTTGTGCTTCCCTCACGGCAGGTACAGAGTCGTCAGATGCGCCTGCTGGGGTGTGTGGGCCTGGGTCAGGAGCAGGGGCTGCGTCAGCAGAAGCGGATGAGGGCTCGTGACAGCAGCTGGGTCCACGACAGCAGCAGGGTGCAGGACATTAGCAGGGAGTACCTGAGGGAGAAAAGAGGGGTGTGTGGGTCCGCACTCAGGAACAGGGGCCGCGTCAGGAGAAGCGGCAGGGGGTACTGCTGGGCCGGGGTCGGCGTCTGAGGCAGGACGGGTGTGTTGGTCCGCGTCAGGAGCAGGGGCCGCATCAGGGGCGGCAGGGGTTACTGCTGGGCAGGGGTTACTGCTGGGCCGGGGTCGGCGTCTGAGGCAGGACGGGTGTGCTGGGGTCGGAAGAGGAGCGATTGTCTGCTTAGAGTAGCAGAGCTGCTCTAGGGTTTCTAACCTGCGGTGTAGAGACAGTAGCTGTAGAGCCGATGAGAGCTGCTTCTGGGTGGATAAGCCAGTCTTCCATGTTGCTTGAAGACTGGGAGCGTGATCAGTTTCTCCTCCATCCTGTGTGAGTGCGAATCTCCGGGAGTCATCATTTGTGGGGTTTTTGGATGTTTGGTTCACACTCAGGATGGGATGGAGAAAGGAAACTCACGATATGCTCTCATGTTTACATGTTGTATTGGATGTACAATGCAGCTTGGTACTGGGAAGGCAGCATGGTTACAAGCGTGATGTAGAGAGAGCTGGTTGGTGAGGATGCTCAGAGGAGGACCAGCTTGTGGGTCGCCATGCTCGCCGGCGGGAGTGAGGACCGCCAGGCAGGCGGAGGAGGAGCAAGGGCCGCCAGAAGGAGGAGGTGTTGCTGGCTGGTTGGTGTAGGTAGAAAGAGACAGGTCACCACGAGGTCAGGTCTTAAATAGCGGGGGGTAGGCGTGGCTTAGTAGTTGACCCCCGCTCCGTGATGTATGGCGGCGCTGGTTGACCTAGACCACGAGGCATACACTGGGGAATTGGTGGGGTCGACTACTCAGCGACAAACAGCGTTTGCAGGGGAGAAATCCACTACCGGAGGTGTTGCTGGCTGGTTGGTGTGGTAGAAAGAGAGGAGTCACCACGGTCAGGTCTTAATAGCGGGGGTAGGCGTGGCAGCAGTTGACCTCGCCTGCGGGTGTGTATGGCGGCGCTTGGTTGACCCAGACCACGAGGCATACACTGGGAATTGGTGGGGTCGGCTAGGGCAGCGACAAACAGCGTTTAGAGAATTCCACTACAATATTCCCCTTCTCCAGGCTGTGTAGGAGACTTGTCTGCAGGGTTGCATAGCACATGTGAGGCAGAACGAGGCAGGCGTCCCTCATGTGAGACAACGGCGATGGCGTGGATGAGCCGGCCTGGGGACAACTGTCTAGATACACAATATTTGTGGAGTAGAGAGGAGAAAAAGGTGTGTGGAGGCGATGAATGTTGTGCTTCTCACGGCAGGTACAGAGTCGACAGATGCGCCTGCTGGGGGTGTGGCCTGGCTGTGAGCAGGCTGTGTCAGCAGCAGCAGCGGATGAGGCTCGGGACAGCAGTTGGGTCCACGACAGCAGCAGGGTGCAGGACATTAGCAGGGAGTACCTGAGGGAGAAAAGAGGGGGTGTGGGTCCGCACTCAGGAACAGAGGCCGCATCAGGGGCGGCAGGGTTACTGCTGGGCCGGGTCGGCGTCTGAGGCAGGACGGTGCAGGGTCGGAAGAGGAGCTGCTCTAGGGTGTCTAACCTGCGGTGTAGAGACAGTAGCTGCAGAGTCGATGAGAGCTGCTTGTGTGGATAAGCCAGTCTTCCATGTTGCTTGAAGACTGGGAGCTGGATCAGTTTCTCCTCCATCCTGTGTGAGTGCGCTACCCGGGAGTCACCATTTGTGGGGTATGAGATTGTTTGTCTACACTCAGGATGGGATGGAGAAAGGAAACTCTCAAATGTGCTTCTATATACATGTTGTATTGATGTACAATGCAGCTTGGTGCTGGGAAGGCAGCATGGTTACAAGCGTGATGTAGAGAGAGCTGGTTGGTGAGGACGCCAGAGAAGGACAGCCAGGCCATGCTCGCCAGCGGGAGAGAGGACCGCCAGGCAGGCGGAGAGCAGCCGCCAGGCAGGCGGAGG
>NW_024733231.1:99067-145274 GCF_018991925.1 Homarus americanus
AAATCATTGTTGAATAACTTAGAGAATAATTTGGTGTTATCCATTTGGGTGAATATTTATATAATGCAAAGGTGCTGTTACATCGCTCGGCCACCTCCAACCGAGTGCTCACTGTTTAAATCCGAGGTGTACCTAACCTTGTTACAATAAAATGTGCTTTAGCTAAACCTTTGCTTCTAGCACATGCTTTTGCAATTCCTTCCGGAAGGATTTCGTAGAAACTATTGTGTACCAAGAAGAAATCTTTCTCTAACAAATTATCATAACAATGAAGGAACTCATAAATATGATGGCAGGTATAATGAAACCAGGTAGGATTATACCGGAATATAATGATTGTTTATCAGACCACAGCTTACAGCCTAGAGAAATACCCACGTGGTAACCCACATAGGTTGACCTGAGGCAGGAGAGGTCACAGACAAGGTACCTGAATTAACACAGCGTTATGACCGTGTTACTCAAGAAACTATACCTGGACTAGCTCTCGGAGCAGCTGAAGAAGTCAGTCTGTTGAGAGTTCTCAGGTTGGCCTGTTGTTTGGCTGAGTTCCACAGTGCCCAGTGGGGCCGGTCTTGCTGCTGATCAGTTTGCCTGGACCCTCTTTGTCCAGGAGCATCCAGGTTCAGGCGTGGTGTTTGCCTGCAGTTGTGGCACCTGGGGCAATTTTTCTCCATTTTCAACAGTGAGGCAGGGTGTGTGCCGTGCTTCTGTCATGACTTCTTGTACGTGCACCTCGTCGATGATTTCCGTATTTCTGGCATCTGAAGCACCACAGGGGCTCCAGGACGAAGCCTCACTCGTAGATCCCCCAGGTTTTTGAGGTCTACCTGAACGGGGTGTACCATAGTGCGTTATGAGCACTTGTTTTGTGGTGGCCGTCTTGTCCGGACAGGGGGAAACATCTCTCGGCTTTTAGGATCTTCGGGTGGTTCTCCAGGGGTTCGGGTAGTTCCTTTGGGTACGAGGACTACGATTTCATCAGTTTCTGGCGGGGTCCAGCTTGGTTGATCAGCGGTGGTGGTGTTTTCAGGTAAGTGTCGAGGGTGGTGGCGGAGTCCTTGTCTTTGGGGTGAATAATCATCTCCCTTTAGGTTGGGCCGCACTGAGAACGGCCCAGTGGATTTAGTTTTCCATCTGTGATGGCGGCATATGTCGTTTTCGTGTCCGTTTCCGAGATCCGGAATTTGGCAGTGTCGTTGGGGGTGAGCAATTGGTGTGATAGGTGCCTTTGGGCTGCTTGACGGCATTCGATTCCTGAAAAAGCACGTCGGCGTTTTTGTTTCCTTCCAGTTGTCGTCCTCCAGGTGGCTGGAGTTGTTTTAGTCGATTGGCAGTGTTCTTGCTTTTCAGGGCTTCGTGGAAGGCCCAGCGGTCCGCTTTCTCTGTTCGGAGCCTGTCGTGGTTCGAGGTCGTCAGGTTGGCGGTTCAGGCGGGGGTCACTGTGAGGCGTAGCCTCCATAACGGTGGTTAAGTGGTGTTTTCCTGGAAAGACTCGGCTGGGATGGGTTCTTGCTCCTTGCCTAAATCCTCCTGGGAGGGTGAACAGTTACAGGGGACTGCAGGACGAATACACTTTGAGGTGCAGATCCTAGGTCAGGGCGAAAAAGGAAAAATAGCAGTAGAAGGAAAGGCTCAAAACACTTCGGGAATATCGTGCTATAGCTGCTCTCCAGCTGGGTGTGGGTCCTCACACCACCAGTGGGGAGGGGCTAATGCTCGATAAACCAAAAACAACCTCGTGGTTGTTGTAGACGATGTCAGTGGTGGATGGTCCGGTCCGGGAAGATGGCCAAACAATGGCAGCAGAGAGAGGGCGGTCTTCACAGTTCCTAGTTCCGCAGCCCGGCCTACTCGTATTTATACGGCTGCTCAGGATCAGAGACACGAGGTATGAACTGTGTGGGGCCAATCACCGTGCAGTATACGAGAGAGAGCTGGTTCGCTGATCCTGGCTGGGAAGTGGAAGTCAAGACTCGGTCACCGATAGTACTCCTCCGTCCGCACCTGAGAACTAGTCTATGACGTTGCTGGCTGAAAGCTTGGAACTGACACAATCCGAGGAGTGGTGACCCGAGAATCACACACCCAACACAGACAAAAAAACCAAATACGTGCACGATGTGCTAACCAAATAAAACAGAGTCATGTAAAGCCACGGCACTATCTCTCCCACTACAAATCCCTTCCTAGCCTCCTGCTCCTTCCTCTGTCATCTTCCCCGCTCTGACTTTCGCTACCAACAACTTTTTTGGAGCTTCTAAACTTGAAACTGAAAGCTGATTGGCTGGTAAGCGAACGGCAGGTGATCAGTCGGCAGTTGTGAGGGAAAGTATTCACTACAGTATGTTACTTTTCTTCACATTTTGAACCATGAAAATCAGAAAGTAGCAGTATCGGTATCTTAAGAAAAAATTAATGTTATTTGAGGAGAATAATATATATTATAATCCTAATCGGTATTTTAGGTTATCCCAGGGGAGAATTATCCAGCGATATACGGCATTAGGAAACCAATTGCATAAGTACCAACTTTAAGAATTTCTCTGCAAAGGATAAAGGGTCTCATCCTGCTGACCGGGAAAATATTTTATGATTTTTGTTTTCGAAGTTTACTTCATGAGATCGAGGATTGGTTAGGTTCATGGATTTTTTGAGCTACATTATATAAAATATCCTCCCAAAAGAATAACCTACTATTATTCATTAAAGATGCAGTTCTTTGCAGTGATTTCGCTGTGTGGGCCCCCATGAGCTATGAAGTAATGCACTACACCGCAGCAGTGGCGGAGGCACCATGAGCTATGAGTGGTGCACTATGCTGCAGTAGTGAAGGGTACCGTGAGCTATGAAGTGGTGCACTATGCTGCGACGATGGGGAGCATAAGGTATGAAGTGATACTACACTGGCAGTAGTGAGGGGCACCATGAGCAATGAAGTGGTGCACTATGCTGCAGCAGTGGGGGGGGCGTCGTGGGCTATGCAGTGGTGCACTATGCTGCAGAAGTGAAGGGTACCGTGAGCTATGAAGAGGTGCACTATGCTGCAGCAGTGGCGGGCACTGTGAGCTATGAAGTGGTGCACTATGCTGCATCAGTGGGGGCACCGTGAGCTATGAAGTGGTGCACTAAGCTGCAGCAGTGAGGGCACAGTGAGTTGTGAAGTGGTGCACTAAGCTGCAGCAGTGAGGGGCACAGTGAGTTGTGAAGTGGTGCGCTAAGCTGCAGCAGTGAGGGCAGTGAGTTGTGAAGTGGTGCACTAAGCTGCAGCAGTGGGGGCACCGTGAGCTATGATGGTGCACTGGCTGCAGCAGTGAGGGGCACAGTGAGTTGTGAAGTGGTGCACTAAGCTGCAGCACTCGGGCACCGTGAGCTGTGAAGTGGTGCACTATGCTGCAGCACTCAGGGGCACCGTGAGCTATGAAGTGGTGCACTAAGCTGCAGCAGTGGGGGCACAGTGAGTTGTAGTGGTGCACTAAGCTGCAGCAGTGGGGGCACCGTGAGCTATGAAGTGGTGCACTAAGCTGCAGCAGTGAGGCACAGTGAGTTGTGAGTGGTGCACTAGCTGCAGCACTCCAGAACACCGTGAGCTATGCAGTGGTGCACTATGCTTGTAGCATATATATATATATATATATATATATATATATATATATATATATATATATATATATATATATATATATATATATATATATATATGTTTTATTACATAATGTTTAATGTAGATTATATTTTGCTCTAGTTTAGTGGGTAGTGCCTTTGGACTTTGCACATTAGAGTAAAATTGAGTCATTTTTCTTATATCTATAGCATGTGGAAGACTTTACGATACATCTTCAAGCCAGAAAGATTTGTAGAGTAGCTGCGATAAGATGCATAAACATTACGCAAAGGTGAGAAAATACACGTTTTGTATAGCTACAAATAGATGAAGACATTTGTGAGTAGTTCGTTTCTGTTTTTAATGCTGACATTCAGCTTAAAATGTCACATTTCTGGACTTACGTTGCTGTTTCCAAAGTATTTGTCTTATGTTATCGTTTTAGTTAAAGCACACTCGATCGGTAGTAGTTAACCACTATTTCGGATTTTTTGTAATAAATCTGGCCGTTAGTAGTAGAGATTTGGAACTAATAAGAGTGATTAGATGATGAAAGTCAGGGCAGATGGAGGCTGGTGGATTAAATGTAGAATAAGTCGCTGCAGATTAAACTAGGTTAACGTGATATTGATATTGAAACAATTTATTTTGACCCCCTAAAATACTAATACAGAGTCGATAATATTAATAATATTGACATGGCGGAGCGAATTGAGAGCCTGAGGTATTATTACATGAAGGAACGGGGTGTGTGTGTGTGTGTGGCCCACTGGCATGTGGACACGTCCTGGTGCTTACCAACCGTAGCCCCGCTGTCTTGCGGATTAACCTTGGTAGGTATAAAGCTGTGGTGAGTAAACCACGATTGAAAAATCTGTGGTCAGGCAGACATGTTTACAGAGCTCCAGTAAGACCCCAACGGCAGATAGGCGGAAGAGGTGACCAACATGGGAACCCAACGACTACACCGGCGGACGAAGGCACTGCATGATGGACAGGCTGCTAAGGTGAAACCCAACAAACTGGGCTATCGGCAGTCCATTGCAACTCTCCCTCTCCCCAGTCATTGCAACACTTGCACCACTGGATCAGGAAAAGGGAGAGCCAAGATGTGTAGTTGCAATCTGCGCTCCTGCCTCACCACATCAATCAACTCACACGCAGCCATCATCCAGTTCATCATACCTCTCATCATCATCAACCCTAACCACCAAAAGTCCTATGGCGACAGACAGTGGCGACAGGGACAGGCGAATGACTGCCGGAGTCTCTAGTCAACTCTGCATGGGCAGCATAGATAAGATGGTCGTTTATGCACTGGGATCTAGGCAGCAGTGCAAATCCGGTCTTGTCTGTGCGACTGAGCAGCCTCCGAGGAGCCACTTTGCTCACCCCACGTGGGGAGGGGGTTATAAAAGGTGCCCTAAACATAGGCTGCCTAAAGAACCAACCTGACTGGGCAACCGCACCCAGTAAGGTCATCCTTATGCGGTCAAAAACACAATCATAATCACATAACCAAACAACAACAAACCATACAACCTCTTATAGTCACTGCATGGAATCTCAGGACCCTTCTGGATACTGGCAAAAAGGGTGTCTTGAAAGAAGAACCACCTTTATGGCAAAAGAGCTGGCTAGGTATAACATTGACATAGCAGCCATTAGTGAGTCTTGTCTCCCAGACGAGGGTCGACTCACAAAATGGAGGTCAGCTATCCACCTTCTGGAAGGTTGGCCTACTCTCGAGATAAACCGCTTTTATGGAGCTTGCTGCTATCCGCCAATGCATCCTACATAGGCTAAATGAACTGCCTGTTGGGATCACAGCGCCTCATGGCCATCTGAGTCCCACTGAATCACTTATGTCATGCCTTCTTCATCAGTGCATATGCCCCAACACTGGATGCAGAGGATGACATCAAAGAAGTCTTATGCCGACCTTGACAGAGTGCTAACCTCTATCCCTAGAGAAGATAAGGTTGTGCTCCTAGGTGACTTAAGTGCCAGAATTGGCAGAGATGCTGACATTTGGCAGGGAATCATAGGGAGAAATGGTCTAGGCAAGTGTAATTCCAATGGCCTACTCCTCAGCAATTGTGCTGCGTACAACCTCACTATCATCAATACCTTGTTTAGGCAAGCCGACAAGTTCAAGGGTTTGTGGCAACACCCACGATCCAAACACTGGCATCTCATTGACTACATCATTGTCAGAGAAAAAGATCAACAAGATGTCCTTATCACCAAAGCCATGCTTGCCTCAAACCACTGCGGCACTGATCATCGGCTCATCAGAGCCAAGCTCTCACTTCACGTCACCTCAAAGCGGTGAAGGTTACAAGCCTTCAGAAGAGGTATTACACTAAGTGTCTCAAGGATTCAGCGGCAGCACATGCTTTCAGAGAGCAGCACGAACATGGGCTGAAAAACAACCGAATGGGATATTCTCGACACTCGTGACAAACACCTGCAGAGAGAATCTCGACCAGATCGAAAGACTACACCAGGACTGGTTTGATGAAAATGACCCAGAAATCAATGTACTCATTGATGATAAACGTGCTGCTTTAACTGACTGGCAGAACAACCCTCAGTCTCAGACCAAAGCTGATATCTTCCGCAAGAAGAAAGCGGCAGCCCAGCACGAACTTTGGAATCTAAAGAACGACTGGTTTAAAAATAAAGTACTTGTATGTGAAACACACAAACTTGCAGATCAGCTCAAGATGTGCCAATTTTTCATTTCCAAAAGTATTTTATGGGCCAGTCACTCATGGCGCAGTCCCCTCTGCTCATCTGACTGTAACTCCCTAATTAAAGACAAAGAAGGCATCCTTCAGTGCTCGAAAGAGCACTACCATTCGCTGCTCAACTGAAACACAGATGTGGATGTCCTGACTAACCAGCAGGTTCCTCAGCATCCAGAGCTGACCCACCTCAGCTATCCTCCATCCCTGGATGAGATAGCTACTGCCATCAAACAGATGAAAAATAACATAGCCTCAGGACCTGCTAGAATCACAGCCGAGGTGTATAAAACAGGGGGAACCCCCTGCTTTTTTTTTATGGGGATTAGCCCACCTGGGCATAGGTCACTGGCCCACATCGGGGCCTGGGGGCGAAAATGTAATAAAAATAATAATTATTCATATTAAATAAAATTTATAATAAAAATACAAAATTAAAATAAAATAATAATTCATATTAAATAAAATTTATAATACAAAATACAAAATTAAAAATAATATAATAATGATACCAATAATAATAATAACAACACTAATAATAATAATAATAATAATGATAAAGAACCATAAAGAAATGCAAAAATGAAAAAAATCAGTAGTTATAAACTATATATGTACAGTGGTCCCTCGGCTAACAAACACAATTCGTTCCAGAAGGTCGTTCGTTAACCGAAAATTTCGTAAACCGAAACATTGTTTCAATGGGATTTTGGGTAATTGGTTCCAGTTCACCGAAAATTACATACAAAGTAAAAATAAATGCAGTAAAGTACACTTACTTTGAGGTGTGTATGTAGAAGGCTCCTGGTTGATGATGATGATGATGGGAATTAGAAGTGGGGGTGGAGAAGGGAGAAGAGAAGGAAGTGGGGGTGGAAGAGAAATCACCCCATGCTTCATGTCGTCATTTCACCCATAAAATTTTAAGTTCACTAGGTGTAATTCAAGATTATTTTCTTTAAATCAACACTGCACTTCACTATATATTGTCAACATGTAAAATAAATTTCAGAATGACCAATAATTGTACTGTAAAAACGTAAAAATAGTTTATGTTCAAGAGAGCCACAAGCAAGATGTTACCTCCACTGACCAGAAACAAACTGACGCCTTGGTTGGTGAGTCAAGTGGCTGATTGGCTCACCAAAAACTAGTTTCCTGTACTCCAATTATGTTAAATAAGTGTTAAAATGACTAAAAATGTTAATATAAAACTTTTAAATTATTGAATAGTACAACCTTCTTGATATTTACTCAAATGGGAATGAATTTAAGCCCTAGAACCGATTACTGTATTGGTGGACTAATATTCCAGCTGGTGAGCAAGTGAAAACATGTTGACATGATTTCGTAAGAATTTCATTAACCGAAATGAAGATTCTTATGGAAAGTAATTCGCTAACCGAAATTTCGTTAACCGAAATTTCGTTAACCGAGGCGTTCGTTAACCGAGGGATCACTGTATGTTGTGTTGTCAAAGTAAGAGAAACAATTGATACCCTGCAATTGTGTGTAAATGAGGCAGAAAGTCAGATCAGCAACCTGGGACTTGGTCACAATTTTCGTGATGCCATATAGCAGCAGGGTCTACCATTAGACAACATATTATGTTTCCAATATCTTTCCAGGCGGTAGTATCTCCCTGTTTGGTAGCTGCTTACTACCTACCTACCAGCCATCCCCACTCTCTCCTGGAGAATATATGGGATAAAGAGGAAATCACCCAAGCTCTTAAAGATGCCTCCATTGCCAATATTTATAAGAACAAGGGAGACCAGTCAGACTGTGGCAACTACCGCAGGATGTCACTGCTGTCCGTAGCTGGCACAATTATTGCCTGAGTCCTCTTAAACAGACTTCTTCCTGAGGTAGGAAACTTCCTCCCAGAATCCCAATATGGCTTTAGACCATCATTTGACACCACTGACATGATCCTTGCTGCCCGCCAGGTACAGGAAAAGTGCAGAGAACATTGTCATGACCTGTACATGGCCTTCATCGACCAAACCAAGGACTTCGAACTCGGTCAGCAGGGAAGCCCTCTGGTGGACCCTTAACTGTTTTGGCTGCCCACCAAAATTCATCGCCATTGTGAGGCAACTCCACGATGGCATGAATGGCATTGTCCTGCACAATGACACCCAGTCTGAGTTCTTCCCCATCCAAATAGGAGTAAAACAAGGATGTGTATTGGCACCAACTCTCTTTTCCATTTTCTTGGCTGCCTTCCTTACTTGTGCCAGTGCCAATTTAACTAGATGAAGGGTCTTTTCAACATAAGATGACTCCAGGCAGGAACAAAGATGTCAGCAGCTTCCATTACTGAACTTCAGTATGCAGACAACCCCACCCTTGTTGCTCACACTGAATGCGACCTACAGGAGATCCTGAACACCTATGCAGATGCAAATGCACACTTCAGCCTTGAGATGAATGTACGTAAGACTCAGATTACCTTTCAACCTGCCCCTGTATACTGTCCGATTCTGAGGTCACTAATTCTAAGGGGATAACTTAACTCTACTCTTAATTTTAAGGTCACTGCCACCAGACCCCCCTGGACAGTATGCAGCTCGTTAGGTAGCGGGCAGAGTAAGCTAGGCATTGGGTTGGGATTTTTATTGACCAAATCGAGAGTGGGAAGAAGGGTGAAACATCAAGCATGACTTAACTAATTTATTCCTTATAAAACATATTGCATCCCGTCACAATACAAAAAGAGTTGACCTTCATCAGAAGAACCACTATTATGTTCTTTACACTTCACATCAATATACGTTTTACATAAAAATAACTACAGTACTACTATCATCTTCATTCTTCATAACAATCAATGACCTCCTTACCTCAATCATTCTTTCTTACAATAACACCCAACACATCAGACTGCACACCCTGTTAGAGTATAGCATCACATGTTACAGTACAGCACCACATGTTATATCATAGCACCACCTCCCGGGTACACTCCACACCTACAAGTATGGAACTCCTCGGTATTCTTAGGTACACATACCAAGTACCTCGTTCTTACTCTACTCTTGCTGAGTAGATGGGTTACTTCCCAGGTAATCATACCTGTACTGGTTCCACTCCTGGTATTCTCAGGTCACTAAATCTAAGGGGATAACTTAACTCTAATCTTAATTTCTAAGGGTCGCTGCCACCAGACCCCCTCTGGACAGCATGTAGCTCGTTAGGTAGCGGGCAGAGTGGACTAGGCATTGGGTTAGGTTTTCCATTGACCAGATCGATAAGGGTAAAGAAGGGTGAAACCATAACATGTCTTCATTGATTTATTTCTTATAAAACACACTGGTAAAAAAAACACATACAACCACACTGTGGACCATAATTCCAAGGCCTGTCCCAGGGTATAGCACTGGCGCCTTTAACAACTGCTGTGGTGGTCGGTTACACTCCGACCCGAGATGGGTTTGGGGTCCTCTGCCCACGAGGTAGAGTAGAGCCGATTAATCATGACGAATTAGCGCCATCACTCCTATATTGACCACTGCTGGGTATCCACCGGCTCCGAGCGACCGGTGGGTTTCAATTAAGCCCACCCTCGATCTGGAGACAAACGGGAATCAGCGTCAGGGGACGAGAAACATGACAACACCAACAAACTCTCTTGTCTAGACGACAGATGTATTTACGTTATATTACTTCTACACTGGGTGAATGACAATTCAACTGTTAAATCATGAACACTGGTGAACACTGATAATCACTACAATTGACTGAATTAACTGAATGGCTAGGAAACACAGAACATACCTGGAGACAAACGGGAATCAGCGTCCGGGGACGCTCTCCCTTGACGCTTGAGTTTATATACCCCTGAGTTGCCAGTGATCGCTACTCACGCAATGACAATAATTACAAACAAACTAACTGTTACTCATTCAAAGATGACCCTCAGTTGACAAAGGTCTGGCGAATTACTTGGGTTGATTTAAACAGACTAATTCAAGGTTGCGTTGGCCAGTAGAGAGTGCAATAAACGTAGTGACAACTGTGCTCGAAGGCGGGGCTTACTGAGAGTGATCCTGAGGGTAAAATGCTCCTGAGATTCTACAAGCGCGGTGGATTTGAATATTATGTAGCGTAATATGAATTAAAACGGGTTTTTAGGAATGACAATGAGGTGCGCAGTACATAGCCTTCCCCTTCCAAAGATTCATATTATGCGGAATAATAGGCAAATGCACTAACGCGGTAGTGCACATACATTCGACATATCTTAACAGTTCGTGATTACAGTACCTTAATACATAAAACAAAACTTAAGGAGACAAACGTTTCATACTCGAGTCTCCGCTACCTATACCTGCAACAACTTATCAATTCTTATTTCCGTACAATATAGTATGGGGAACATTCCCCTAACAGTTCATCAGCATAATACCTCAACATATTTTGGCACTAACACATAAACAGTGACTCTGACATTACAGATACAACAAAGTACTCTGCATGAAATTACATATACTCAGGAATTTAAATTCTTGTCTATGAATGGGAAATTAGTTACATCAGACACTTCCTCAGATTACTACTTCATTTCAATAATAATTCACCTTTTCAACACAAAACCATGGTTCTAGACATACATTGGGGTTCATAACACAAGACACGTATTTCCTATCTCACAGTTCAGAAGAACTGGTATTTGAAAGTCGGGGTGACTCCCTCACCCGGAGTGAGTCAACAACCCCCCGCAAAAAACTTCCTACACACATAAACTGAGATTTTTTTCTTTCAACAACATAGGCAGCAACTGGATCTCCGGACTTCAGTTCATAAGAACTGGGATTTATAATGTTAGGGTGACTTCAGTGCGACTGACGAAGTCAACAACCCAAAAAAAAATTCTGACACACATAACTAAGATTTTTCCTTTCGACAACATAGGCAGCAACTGGATTTCCGGACTTCAGTTCATAAGAACTGGGATTTATAATGTTAGGGTGACTTCAGTACGACTGACGAAGTCAACAACCCAAAAAAAATTCTGACACACATAACTAAGATTTTTCCTTTCGACAACATAGGCAGCAACTGGATTTCCGGACTTCAGTTCATAAGAACTGGAATTTATAATGTTGGGGTGACTTCAGTACGACTGACGAAGTCAACAACCCAAAAAAAAATTCTGAGACACATAACTGAGTCACGCTCACAAAAAAAAATCAGTGGTAATATGGTAATACTTTACGAGACTGTCCCTTCGGTACTCAACAAGTATTGAATGACTTTTCAATTGCCATGATTTTAACACTTATCACTTCACAACGTACTCTGTTGTATTCACACTTGGGAGTCCTTACATGTATTTTCTACAATAAATTTTCAAAGATTGCATTCTTTCACAGATGTCCATATCACCACAGAGTCCTCAACCCCTCAAAGCAATTGCTGAAATTATACATGTATTAGCTCTCATCTAAACATAAAACACACTTACTGACCATGCCAGTCAGTCTACACTGCTAGAACTAATGCCCTTTGCACTAAAAATCATACTAATAGAAACAATACAAAAAATACAAAATACACAGGTACCTAACACAACACAGGTTATACAAATAAATTCACTTGCCCAATTCTGACCACAACTTATAACTAAAACACTTCCAATTAAAATTAAAACAACTACACCCATATTATGTCAATTACAAATAACACTGTTACATAACCTTAATATAATTATGGCCTTCCGGTACACTCAGAAATCGACACTGTCCACGACACTCGTAACACGGCACATGATCAATGTCCCTCATTGTCTGTAAATAACCAAGTATTAACTCAGGTGATCACAACAATTGCTATGGTACCAGTGCAGAAAGGCACCCAAAAAAAAATTTACCCTGGCATACAACCAACACTTTTCTGAGATTTCACAAAAGACTGCAAAAAAAATTAGGTAGCTAACCTCTGTTTTCAGACATTTTCAGACACTTTTCAATCCATTTTACTGTGCACTTTACTTTAAAGCAGATTTCTAATTTTCTCGAGGCCCGTGTTCTAACCTAACTCCAAATAAAGTATTTGCCGTGAACTGTTTTCAACATCTCCGTAACCTCAAAAAAATTTTTGCACAGAATTACACTATACTGTACACTGGAAAAAATTTCCATTACAAGATTATTAGCACTCTGAAATATTCATTAGCCACAGTGACATGGTTAGGTAGATGCACGGAGAAATGGTTATTACAGCTCACATTTAAACACAAAAATTACCCACAGTATCACATTTATTCCTCCTGATCTGATATCATGTAAATTACATCGCCTCCGTGCCACCTGTGTAAGGGGGCGGTTTTTTTTCCAACACCTACACCACCCTTACCTTACTTCTCTATTACAGTATTGTTCTTTTTCTGCAACTTAAATCACAGCTTCAATTCCCTCGGATTTGATCAATGATTAAAAACCATCCCACCGCTGCCACCAATTTATACTGCCAGATCTGGGGTCACTAAACCTACGGGGATAACTTAACTCTAATCTTAATTTCTAAGGGTCGCTGCCACCAGACCCCCTCTGGACAGCATGTAGCTCGTTAGGTAGCGGGCAGAGTGGACTAGGCATTGGGTTAGGTTTTCCATTGACCAGATCGAAAAGGGGAAAGAAGGGTGAAACCATCACATGTCTTAATTGATTTATTCCTTATAAAACATACTGGTAAAAAACATATACATGAATTGGCCTTCCTCAGAAGAACAACGGAAATGTGGTTACCCAGATGGGCCCCAGACTCTTACATTGATGGCGTGTCATCCACCTACTTATTGCATAACAATCTGTGACCACCGTACCTCGGTCGTTCCTTCTTACAATATCCCTTAACACATCAGACTGCTCCACCTGTGTGGAATATAGCACCGTCGGTTATCATACATAGTAGCACCATCTCAGCACACCTGTTACACTCCATACCTGCAAGTATGTGACTCCTTGTGACTTTTAGGTATACACAACAGGCACCTCGTTCGCACACCGCCCTCGGTGGGTAAAGACGATGGCTTCACCTAGAGACATACCAGCACTATTTCTACGCCTGGTATTATAGGTCGCTCCAAGTGACGACCGCAGTTTCTCACGGTCCCCTTAGTTGTGACTATTCATTTGGAGTGGTGCGCTGGAAATCCACAGGTTCACAGTGGACTGGCATAGCGGGGAGTCGTCCCCACCTGTTGTGACGCTCAAAGGGACAATGGCGGCCGGGCGGCAAGGTACTCCGACCACATGGCACCTGAGGTGACGGTAGAACGAGGAAGACTCAGAAATAATGCCTGACGGGCGGTTATCCCACCCCTCAACACATTCCTATCACACTTATATATCCGGCAAAGCTTTAAACTGTAGTAACTTCTATTTATCAACCTTAATTATAGGGCGGGATATAGCCCGCTAGGACACTGACCTGAGGTGACGGTAGAACGAGGAAGACTGAGGGCAGTGCCCCGCCGCTCCTCGTCACATAGGCCTACAGTTTCCAATCCTCAATTTACACTTTTGTTTCTTATGGTTCTCACCTGAACACTTTTCGGTATATTGTCACTCATGTCTTATAAACACATATTTTAATCCTAAATTACACACTAAGGTAAGGTCTTGGTTTGCTAGTGCTTGGGTAAATGCCTGGGATTATAATATTAACGTGACATCTGAGGCGGGTACATGATGCGCCTTGAAACAAAGGCTGAATGTTCATGGCGGGGGTGTATCAACTTCACTTAAAACTGTAATGAGGGACCCTCCTCTCACACATTGCACTATTTGAACACAGACATAAGATTCTCTGATCACTGTACCTGTCGTGGGTATATGTCACGTGAGGCTACGAGGTGTATTAAATTCATACCGACGCATACACGATATTTCCTTTCAAGTATAGTTTCCGGATCACTGTCAACACCTCACATAGTTCTGATACATTTATCCTTTTTCCAGATCATTGTTCTCATGTATTTTCCTATGATATCTGTTGGAGTTATGTTCGCTACACGCTCACAGACGTAAATAGTAAGACCTTCAAACCCTGATCCACACTTAGTCTTACAGTACACTAGTCCGGCTCAACTGGACTTTAACATTCATCTTATGCATACCCTGAGTGATCCTTAATGCTATGAATACATACACTTAATATGATATAACTATACCTGGGTACAATACAACACATGGTCTAGGAACCTTGAGTAGGTGAGTTGTCCTTTATCACTGTTTCCCGTTTTCTGAGGTTCTACAAGAGCGGTGCATTTGAATGTTATGTAGCGTAATATGAATTAAATGGGATTTTTAGGGATGACAATGATGTGCGCAGTACAACGTGGCGACCGCGAAACTTCTCAAACACACAATTATTTTCTCCTATCCTGGGTGGTGATATGTAGGGTATCCACAGATTCACAGTGGAGGTGCATAATGGCCGTAAGCAGTCACACCACACATCGTGAGTCCCTCACAGTAATTACCGACGCTCTGAACGCATGGTACCTGTTTTGGTGAGAGAGCGGGGATCACTAAGTAAGGCCTGATGGGCTTTTATCACCACACACTAGTGCAACTATTACTTCACTTTATAACATCAGGCAAGGTTTTAAGATGTAAAAAACTGCTAGATAAGTCTTTTTAGGGCTGAATGGAGCACCATGGAGTTCACTGACCAGTTTTGGTGAGAGAGCAGGGATTACTAAGGAAGACGCCTCGCGTCTCTCACTGAACTAGGCCTACAGTTTCCAATCTTAAATTTTCACTTTGATTGTATTCTTGTTCTCACTTATACACTTTCCTATCTATTGTGACCTTATACCTTATAATTATATATCTTAATCCTAAATTACATACTAAAGTAAGGATCTGGTTTGCCAGTTCCTGGGGAAATTAATTGGGCTATGTCATTAACTCAAAACTGTAGCCTGGGGCAGAATGGGCGCCAACATAGACAAAGCCTAGCGTCGTATTTCATGGCGTGGGTATATCCACTTCACTTCAATCTGTATTTAGGGATCCTCCCCTCACACGTTGTAATCGTTGATCACATTCATAAGACTCTCTGATCATTGCATTGTTTGTGGTTATTCGTCACATTGTAAGGGTCCGTTTTTCCTGTTTATACTATTTCATATGCTTATTCTTTTTATTCTTCAATATATTTATATTCTTATATTCTTGCTCATATCTCTTTTATATTAATCTTTTCTGGTGTACATAGTTTAATAATTTCATATTCTATGTCTTTCTATAAGTATATATCTTATATTTCTTTGCTTATATTTTCTAAATCAATATTCTTTTCTTTACTTCTCTTTTTTCATATATATTATTGTATTTTCTGAATTTCATGTTCTTACTTTCTCTCAATTATATCCTGTTTTAGTTATATTCTAAACCGTGGATTAGTCTGGGAAACCATGTCATTATTATTATAACACTTATTACTTTACAACGGTAGCCTGCCACCACCCAGACTGTTATTAGAATATAACATATCTTAGTGAACTGTTAGGTAGCCTGCTTCTAGGCACGTGAGTTACAATAGTTATTTTCTGAGAACCAATGGAATAGAGCGGTGATACTCGTAGTTTACTAATTTAATATTTATTACCATAAGGAGTGAATAAGATGTTAATTAAGTTCACTCAGACAAGACCGACCCTCTTAAGTTTTACTTTACCATTCATAAAATATATCTTCAATTACTTATTACGTCATTAAACACCTGTTGTATTATTTCTTTGACAAATAAGATGGTTATATGACACGCTCAGATAGGACTGGACCCTTAGGTCTTACTTTTACAAGTAACAAATTAAATCTTCAATTCTTGGTTACAACATTAAACAAGCATTATATTATTTCATTATCAATACAGATGGTTATATGACACACTTGACAATATCCCAAATTAATATATTATCTATGACAACATGTTATTTCGGAATGAACAACATGGCACTTTTCCTTCAGTTGATGTACTCAACTCACATAACATATTTACTGATAATATCAATTTTATGGGTTCACTACTCAACCTGGGATAACTATATTTCTGCTAATTATCCCCAATCATATACAACAGTAATACTAGATAGGGCTCAGCTGGTAGTCCATATGGAGGATGCACTCCCAACAGCCCTGATAACACTGTATTACTGGTAATACCAATACTGCTCGGCACATATAACGAAGATCAATGAACCAGACAATACTGAGCCCACTGGGCGCAGGTAGGTGACTACACACAGCCGAGCCGAGGCTCGCTCACTAGTAACGCCCGTGGTAGACTCGCTGTAGTATCGTAGCACGGTTGTGGGGTATGAGATGTTTGGTTCACACTCAGGATGGGATGGAGAAAGGAAACTCACAATGTGCTCTCTATATACATGTTGTATTGGATGTACAATGCAGCTTGGTGCTGGGAAGGCAGCATGGTTACAAGCGTGATGTAGAGAGAGCTGGTTGGTGAGGACGCTCAGAGAAGGACAGCTTGTGGGTCGCCATGCTCGCCAGGCAGGCGGAGGAGCGAGGACCGCCAGGCAGGCGGAGGTGTTGCTGGCTGGTTGGTGTAGGTAGAAAGAGAGAGATCACCACGAGGTCAGGTCTTAAATAGCGGGGGTAGGCGTGGCTTAGCAGTTGACCCCCGCTCCGTGGTGTATGGCGGCGCTGGTTGACCTAGACCACGAGGCATACACTGGGGAATTGGTGGGGTCGGCTAGGCAGCGACAAACAGCGTTTGTAGGGGAGAATTCCACTACAATACTCCCCCTTCCCTCCAGGCTGTGTAGGAGACTTGTTGTCTGCAGAGTTGCATAGCACATGTGAGGCAGAACGGGCGGTGCGTGCCTCATGTGAGACAACGGCGATGGCGTGATGAGCCGGTCGCTGGATACAACTGTCTAGATACACAATATCTGTGGGAGTAGAGAGGGAGAATAAGGGTGTGTGGAGGCGATGAATGTTGTGCTTCCCTCACGGCAGGTACAGAGTCGACAGATGCGCCTGCTGGGGTGTGTGGACCTGGGTCAGGAGCAGGGGCTGTGTCAGCAGCAGCGGATGAGGGCTCGTGACAGCAGCTGGGTCCATGACAGCAGCAGGGTGCAGGACATTAGCAGGGAGTACCTGAGGGAGAAAAGAGGGGTGTGTGGGTCCGCACTCAGGAACAGAGGCCGCATCAGGGGCGGCAGGGGTTACTGCTGGGCCGGGGTCGGCGTCTGAGGCAGGACGGGTGTGCTGGGGTCGGTAGGACGTGGTGCTTGGGGCAGGAAGAGGAGCTGGTGTCTGCTTAGAGTAGCAGAGCTGCTCTAGGGTGTCTAACCTGCGGTGTAGAGACAGTAGTTGTAGAGCCGATGATAGCTGCTTCTGTGTGGATAAGCCAGTCTTCCATGTTGCTTGAAGACTGGGAGCGTGATCAGTTTCTCCTCCATCCTGTGTGAGTGCGAATCTCCGGGAGTCACCATTTGTGGGGTATGAGATGTTTGGTTCACACTCAGGATGGGATGGAGAAAGGAAACTCACAATGTGCTCTCTATATACATGTTGTATTGGATGTACAATGCAGCTTGGTGCTGGGAAGGCAGCATGGTTACAAGCGTGATGTAGAGAGAGCTGGTTGGTGAGGACGCTCAGAGAAGGACAGCTTGTGGGTCGCCATGCTCGCCAGCGGGAGAGAGGACCGCCAGGCAGGCGGAGGAGCGAGGACCGCCAGGCAGGCGGAGGTGTTGCTGGCTGGTTGGTGTAGGTAGAAAGAGAGAGATCACCACGAGGTCAGGTCTTAAATAGCGGGGGTAGGCGTGGCTTAGCAGTTGACCCCCGCTCCGTGGTGTATGGCGGCGCTGGTTGACCTAGACCACGAGGCATACACTGGGGAATTGGTGGGGTCGGCTAGGCAGCGACAAACAGCGTTTGTAGGGGAGAATTCCACTACACGGTCTTCCCTGGTTGTTCCTCTCCTCAGATTCTAGTTTTGCCTTATTATAGACATCCTTCCATGACCATCTTGCCCATAGGCGGCTACCGAACCTCGGTAGTGGTGGCAATGTAACGAGCCGAGTTTTTCTCATTTATATTTTACCATCCAGATATTCTTTTCTGTTATTACTCTTCAATTCTTTATTTATAAATATACTTTATATTCTTATTTAGTATTCTTATATAAGTGATTCTTGTCTTAGTTATGTATGTGTTTTATATTAGACTTTCGTGGTGTGTTTATTTAATAATTTCTATGCTGTGGTTTTAGTTCCACAATGTACATACATGTCTTATCTTTCGCTTCTTGTACTTTCCAAGTCTTTCATTTCTTTCATATATATTATATTCTCAGTTTCAATGTTCTTACCTTTCTGAAGTATACTCTGTTGTACGTCTATTCTTATACATGGGTTAGTCTGGGGAACCATGTTATTCTTAGTACAACACTCTTTATACTTACAAAGGGTAGCTGCCACTGTGGGGAACGGGTTGTTTGGGTTCTCACTCAGGATGGGATGGAGAAAGGAAACTCACAATGTGCTCTCTGTATACATGTTGTATTGGATGTACAATGCAGCTTGGTGCTGGGAAGTGGCAGCGTGGTTACAAGCGTGATGTAGAGAGAGCTGGTTGGTGAGGGTGCTCAGAGGAGGACAGCTTGTGGGTTGCCATGCTCGCCGGTAGGAGCGAGGGCCGCCAGGCAGCGGCGGAGGAGGTGGTGTTGCTTGCTGTGGCTGTAGCTAGAAGGAGAGAGAGGTCACCACGAGGTCAGGTCTTAAATAGCGGAGGTAGGCGTGGCTTAGTAGTTGACCTCCGTCATGTAAGGCGGCGCTGGTTGACCCAGACCACGAGGCATACTCTGGGGAATTCGCGGGGTCGGCTACTCAGCGACAAACAGCATTTGTAGGGGAGAAATCCACTACACCACCACCCAGACTTTTCATTATATAACATAACTCATGGAAAGTTTTTGGGTAGTGTGGTAGATGTATAGGCACGTGAGTAAGTATTATTTTCTGGGAACCAATGTTTGGAAGGAGTAGAGTGGTGATACTCGTAGATTACTAATTCAATATTTATTAACACAGGGATAAGATGCATCTTAGATTCACTCAGACAAAACAGAACCGCAATTTACTTATTAAGTCATCAAACACTTCAAGAACTTATTACCTCATTAAATACCTCCAAATACTTATTACTTCATAAGACAATTGTTGTATTATTCCTCTGCCAAATGAGATTCAGTAATTATTATACACAACAAGATATCACTGGACTCTCGGGTCTTACTTTTACAAGTGTTACGAGTTGGGGATTTAGAATATAGTTAAAAGTCTACCCAGATCCCAACAGGCAACAACAAAAAACAAAAACAAAGACAATCGGACTATAAAAGGGTAGACAAAGGATGCGAGTTTTCGTTGTGTATAATAAAGTACCATAAATCCCTTAACAAAATATTCAGCTTTCTATAATTTACCCTTAACCATACTTAACCTAAACATTAACAGTATATACATATTTATACAACATAAACAATTTTGAAGCAAGTGGACGTGGGGGAGGCAATATAAGATTACAAATACTTAAGTGCGGAGCTGAGATGGCTGACGAGTAAGGCTGAGTATTGTAGAAGACGGTAGGTAGTCACTGTGCCGTAGGTTTCCAGGATAGGTGATCCTGTGGTCACTTCCCAGAGTGTAGTCCTCTCTCCTCGAATTGGAGCTGACAAAGAAGACTTTGAGGAGGTGACGCAACAACCAGGATATGGAGAAGGGAAACCCCGGAGTGGTAACTAAGACGAGTCATACTCGTGTTTCGTCCCTAGATGGCGTTGCTCGTGGTGCTGGGTTGGTAGATCAGGACAATAGATGGCGTGGTTCGTAGTGCTGGGTAGGTAGATCATGACAATTGGTGGTGGGGTTCGTAACACACCCCCCCTCCAAAGACCTCCGTAGCGCGAGCGCGAAGGAGGTGATCACCTGGTGCGTCTGGAGAGTAGCTGCTGCATTTACACTAGAGCTCGGGATAAGTAGTCCGCAATCATGTTGTCTACCCCCTTTATGTGCCGGACTTGTAGATTATAGGGCTGGGTGAGGAGAGCCCAGCGGAGGATTCGCTGGTTGGAGGTCTTGTTGGTTTGGATGAATGTGAGTGGGTTATGGTCGGTGAAGACTAGGGTTGTTTGTGGGCAAGACTGGAGGTAACATTCAAACTTCTTTATTGCCAACACCAGAGCCAGGGCCTCCTTCTCTATGGTCGAGTAGTTGGTCTGATGTTTTTTCAACTTGGCGGAGTAGTATGCCACAGGGTGAAGGACATCAGTGGTTGGGTCGGGTTGTAGGAGCACAGCCCCAACTCCGACACCACTAGCGTCGATTTGCAGATGGAAGGGCAAGGTGTAGTCAGGGGGGTGGACTACAGGCTTGGAGGCAAGGAAGGCTTTGAGGCGGTGGAAAGACTTTGTGCACTTCTGGTTCCAGATGTAAGGGACTGCAGAACTGGTAAGGTCTATGAGGGGTCCAGCCACGCTGGAGAAGTTACTGCAGAACCGACGGTAGTAGCCGCACATCCCCAGGAAGCGCATGAGTTCCTTCCTCGTCCTTGGAGTGGGGAAGGACAAGATGGCTCTAACGTTTGCGTCCTTGGGTCTCACCATACCATGCCCAACGATATGTCCCAGGTAAGTCACTGAGGCCCGGCCAAAAGCAGATTTAGCCAGGTTTATGGTGAATCCAGTCTCTTGCAGTCGTGCAAACAGTATCTCCAAACGCACCAGATGTTCGTCCCAGCCGTCCGATACCACCACCAAGTCATCCAGGTAGGCGAACGTCCCACCTAGGTCCTGAATTAGGTAGTTGATGGCCCTCTGGAATGTGGCCGGAGCATTAGAAAAGCCAAACGCCATAACCAAATATTGAAAATGACCAAATGGAGTTATAAATGCCGAGATTATTTTTGCCCTATCCGTGAGTCCCACTTGATAATATCCTTTCAACAGGTCCACGGTACTGATAAATTTGGCACAGCCTATGCTGTCTATTATATCTTCAATCAAAGGTAAAGGGTAGGAGTCTGAGACAGTGACCTGGTTCACTTTACGATAATCGGTACAGAAACGAAAAGTGCCATCGGGTTTTGGAATGAGAAGGCAAGGTGAAGCCCAGGGGGAGAAACTAGGCTCAGCTAAGTTATGTTTTAACAAAAAGTCTACCTCCTTTTTCATAATCTCTCTTTTTTGTGGATTTAGTCGATAGGCTGATTGCCTAATGGGTTGTACATTATCTGAGATTAGCTTAATATCATGTTTAAGTATATTGCAAAACCCTGGGAGGTCTGACGTGACTTTAGGAAATGTTGATAATAACTGAGTGAGATCTTTTGCTTGAGATGGATTCAGAACAGAAAAATACTCATCCAAGTTGTTGAGTATGTGACTGTTAGCAGGGTTTTCTTTAGGTAGAGGGAAGTCTAAATTCTCCAATAGATCCATGTCATCTGTCTCCGGCTCCGGCCCTGACAAAACCGTATGCAATACAGGTTGGCTTATAGCCTCTGGGATGTCTTCCTCTGACTGCCTGGAATGGTAAAGTTTCATGAGATTAATGTGAACAAGTTGTGAATCTTTTCGGCGATCAGGAGTATGGACTATATAGTTGAGGGGAGATAGTTTATCAGCAACTATATAGGGACCAGTAAACTTGCTTTTAAGGGGAGAGCCTGGAATGGGTAGAAAGAGTAACACTTTGTCACCTGGAGAAAATGATCTTTCAACTAATTTAGGTTGGGACTTCACCATTTTTTCTTGGACTTTTTTTAAGTTTGACTGAGCAATTGTTCGGACTTCAGTTAATTTGTCCCGTAAAGTGTCAATGTATTGGGAAACTGTTGCGGGCTTAATAGATGGAGTGTCAAACCACTGCTCCTTTACTATTTTAAGGGGTCCCCTAATTTGTTTCCCAAATAGTAACTCGAACGGGGAGAAACCCAATGACTCCTGGGGACATTCCTTGATGGCAAAGAGTAACAAGTCTATGCTTTCATCCCATTCCTTTTGGTGTTCTATACAATATTTTTTGATCATTGATTTGAAAGTTTGATGGAACCGTTCCAAGCAACCTTGGGAGTGTGGGTGGTAAGCCGAAGATGTACAATGGTCCACACTGAGGTCTTTCATCACCTGTTTGGACAAAGATGGATCAGATTGTTGGGCTTTAATGAGCTCATCCTTACTAATGGTCTTATTGTACAGATCTTCTGTGGGTAGGAAGATATTGCAGGTGGTTTTAGATGAAGAGGGCCCAATTACGCACACTCTGTGACCGGGTGACAGCACAAGATGGGAAAAGGTGAGGAATAGTTTCTTCAAGGTCAGTGGTGGAGTTGACAGGTAAGGGAGAGTCGACTGTCTTTATGTTGGGAACCACTAGATCTCCTACCAAGTCATTACCCAATAATAAATGAATGCCGCTCACAGGCATTGGATCTTTCCTAATGGCTATCTGCACTTCCCCAGTAATCAAGGGACATTGGAGGAGCACTTTAGCTAAGGGATAGGAAGAATGGGATGAGAGATCTGAAATTAGAACACTCTCATTAGTAAATGCGGTAGATATATCAGGAATGACGTTAAACAGGAGGATAGATTGTGCTGCGCCCGTATCACGTAGTATACGAATAGGGAAAGAACGAGACCCCTCTATGATTGAAATTTTTCCCTCATAGGTGAATGAAGAGAAGAGATCCTGATGGGGCCTTTCCACATTGGTGGTTGCTATTGGTTTGGATTTGGGATCCAGGGAACTACTTTTAGCAGTTCGACACTTTGGGTGTTTACAAGACTGGATCGTATGGCCTGGGTTTTTACAGTAAGAACAATAAAACTTGGTTGCATCAGGGGGGGGTAGGTGTGGGACCTTTCGACCTACCACTCACGTCCCCAAGGTTATCATCAGAGGAGGACCTAACATGTCGGAAAGTACCACGTTCCCTACGGCACAGTGACTCCACCAGCAAGGCGTACTCATCAGCCAGCTCAGCTGCACGCCCTAAATTAACCTCTCCACGCTCCTCCACATGCTTCAAAATGTGAAATGGTATCTTGCTCTTCCACTCCTCCAGGACTACCAAGTTTAACAAATCCTGAGGTGGCCCTTGTTAACAAAACCTAGATAAATTAACTAATGGTCAAAAGATAAGATAAGTGGATTACCCTAGAAAATATCACGGCAGTGGATAACCAGAAAGTCCCGGAAACTACACAAGTTATACCTAGAGAAATTACACTTATGAATATTGTTCTTCTGAGAAGATCCTTAGATAAGGATAAGAGACTTGAAAGGGGAAGGGCGTATTACGGCATTAATATAAAGATCCGGATTAACAACCCTGAGATACTTGAAAGAGGAAGGGCGTATTACGGCATTTACATAAAGATCCGGATTAACAACCCTGAGATACTTGAAAGAGGAAGGGCGTATTACGGCATTAATATAAAGATCCGGATTAACAACCCTTAGATACTTGAAACAGGAAGGGCGTATTACGGCATTTTATATAAAGATCCGGATTAACAACCCTGAGATACTTGAAAGAGGAAGGGCATATTACGGCATTTTATATAAAGATCCGGATTAACAACCCTGAGATACTTGAAAGAGGAAGGGCGTATTACGGCATTAATATAAAGATCCGGATTAACAACCCTTGAGTTTGTTATGATTGACCCCGAATGAGATAATGAGAAGAACAATAATTGAGGCTTTATAATTATGGGGTTCTGGTAGAGCGGGGCGTCCCAAGATATCACTTCACCCTAAACTAGTGACTATGGAACAGCCTACTCTGGAGTGAGGGTACGGCATTAAACAAATCCGGATTTTTCCCTACACTCGATAAGACTTACTACATGACTGCCACGTGTAATAACAGGTAAGCCTTATGACAGTTGGAACCTAATATCCTACGTCTGTCACTCTTATTGTACAATAATACCAATATATGCACACACATATGAAGGAAACTTTAAACCACCGTAAAGCAATTGTGAACAGAAGTGACTGGGAGGAATAATTAACAAGGAGTTACAAGGGAGGAAGGAATATGGCACTTAAGGTTCGGGTCCTGTCACGGTCACCATTTGTTACGAGTTGGGGATTTAGAATATAGTTAAAAGTCTACCCAGATCCCAACAGGCAACAACAAAAAACAAAAACAAAGACAATCGGACTATAAAAGGGTAGACAAAGGATGCGAGTTTTTGTTGTGTATAATAAAGTACCATAAATCCCTTAACAAAATATTCAGCGTTCTATAATTTACCCTTAACCATACTTAACCTAAACATTAACAGTATATACATATTTATACAACATAAACAATTTTGAAGCAAGTGGACGTGGGGGAGGCAATATAAGATTACAAATACTTAAGTGCGGAGCTGAGATGGCTGACGAGTAAGGCTGAGTATTGTAGAAGACGGTAGGTAGTCACTGTGCCGTAGGTTTCCAGGATAGGTGATCCTGTGGTCACTTCCCAGAGTGTAGTGCTCTCTCCTCGAATTGGAGCTGACAAAGAAGACTTTGAGGAGGTGACGCAACAACCAGGATATGGAGAAGGGAAACCCCGGAGTGGTAACTAAGACGAGTCATACTCGTGTTTCGTCCCTAGATGGCGTTGCTCGTGGTGCTGGGTAGGTAGATCAGGACAATAGATGGCGTGGTTCGTAGTGCTGGGTAGGTAGATCATGACAATTGGTGGCGGGGTTCGTAACACAAGTAACAAATTTCATCTTCAATTCTTGGTTACAACATTTAACAATCAATATTTTATTCCATTGTTACTGCCAGTGGATAATATGACACACTTGACACTATCCCAAATCAACTTATAACCTCACGTTCTATCGGCATGAACATGATACTTTTCCTTCAGTTCATGTACTCAACTCACATAATATTTCCTGGTAATATCAACATTTATGGGTTCACTACATAACCAGGGATTTCCATATTTCTGTTAGTTAATTCCTCAATCAAGATACGATAATACTTAGGCCCATGTAACTGTGAGGAGTGCCCCAGGGTATATATCCCGGGTGTCTCCATAACAAATGAAGATCGCTGTTAGGGGGTCGGTTGTAGACAGACACACGCCAAGGGAGCTGGGGCCTGATTTGCAGGACTTCACAGTTTGATCCTGTCGAATTAACGGAATCGTCCAACTCGGTTACCGACCCACGGTAGCCTATAAGTATTCAGCTCAACACAGTGGCCTGGAGATATGTTGAGGAAGAGTCACGAATGCATCAATAATTAACTTCAACTATACAAAACATACGTCTGGCAATGGTCCAACCGATATCTAAATCTCTACGTTACTCGACTTAATTGGCACAGAAGTTACTATGTTAAAACATGAACACTGATATTCACAAAATTTACTAAGTTAAACTGAATTAATAGGTGGCGTGGAACACACGTGAACATACCTGGAGATACGTTGAGGAAGAGTCACGAATGCGTGATTCTCCCTCGTGTAGAGGTATATGCGTGCACCCGCGGGGCAGCTTGGGCCTCCTTATTCATAATAGAAAGGTCGATCTTACCAACAACAGACCTTCTCTACCATTTTGGATCACCGTATACTTAATTATGAACTCCGGTGTTCCTGATCAGGGTAATTTCCTATGTCTATTGTGAGGGCGCGTGTTTTCCACCAACAACACCTCTACACCACCCTCATCTTACTTCTCTTATCTTAGTTCTTACTCTTACTCGGTTCTGTCACCTGTTCTTTTGGTCGCATGGACATTCTTTGGGTAGCATGGTCATTCTTTGGGTAGCATGGTCATTCTTTTGGTAGCATGGTCATTCTTTGTTAGCATGGTCATTCTTTGGGTAGCATGGTCATTCTTTTGGTAGCATGGTCATTCTTTTGGTAGCATGGTCATTCTTTGTTAGCATGGTCATTCTTTTGGTAGCATGGTCGAGGGTCTAGGCACATGGGTATGGTAATTCTGGTATCAAGTCACTTGGACGGAAATAAAGGTAAAATACTGTGGGATAAATGAATACACCTAAAGTACTCTAAAAACAAATTTATAAATATGAAATCAAAGGGGAAAAGATATATTATTAATCATATAACTACCAGGCTCAACTCCTGGGCTTATTGCAGACTCAGTACTTTCTTCTTTACTTATTTTCTTATTTACTTATTTTCTTATTTCTTCACTCAACAGTAATTACTCAGATCTTACACTCTTAATGCACACAACCTACTGGTGTTACATTACATAGCATAGCAGGACCAGTTCCTTGGCCTTACTCACAATACATCGTACATGGCACTCATTGTAGATTACTTTACTCAACATCCAAGTGGTACTTCTCAGTACAGTTACAAGACCTTACTCAACATACACGTTAATAATGAAACCTGCCGATACATGGGGTCCACTACCCAACATGGGATAATTATTTCCAACTAATTATCCCTAACATACATATTACAACACCCTCTGTTGACATATACTTCCAGGGAGGGTCTCAAGGTGGAACACTGGGGTTCACGACCGTTGTTATTGTGTGTGGTAGCCAGACACATGGCGAGTCTGGGGTCTGGCCCAACGAGGCAGTGGAGCACATTAATCAGGCCGCATTGGTGCCATCGTTTCATATATGGTCCCTGCTGGGTATCTACTACATCCGGGGCAGTTGTTGAGCGATGCAAGGATCACAATGGGATCTGGAACAAACGTTGGGGCGGCGTCAGGGGACGCTCGCCCTGCGATGCGGGGGTATATATATATATCCCTGAGTTGCCAGTGATGGCTACTCACGCAGTGACAATAATCACAAACAAACTAACTGTTACTCATTCAAAGATGACCCTCAGTTGACAAAGGTTTGGCGAATTACTTGAGTTGATATACACAGACTAATTCAAGATTGAGCTTCCCAGGAGAAAGTGGAATGACAACGCATTGATAACTGTCTTCACAAAGGTGGGGCAAACTAGGAGGGAAACACAAGTGTAACGTCTATGGGGAAAAACACGTCTTCTCAGGGGTCGCTAACTCACTCATGTTTTGCGGTCGTGGAGTTTAATAAGAATCATTAGTTAAATAGATCAGCAGTCAACGTGACCATGACACTATTCATATAATCTAATCAGAGGTTGAGCTTGCCAGGAAAAGGTGGAATATACACGTTGATAACATTAATTCTGCAAGCTCAGGCCTGAGGCGAACAAGGAGCTATTCACAGGGAGACATTAGATCTTGGAGATTATACCGGTTGACAGAATAATTCAGGAAATTAATGACTTTCTTAAATAGACAACTGACACTAACTAAACTATAAACATCAGATTCTCTGATGTCGGCGTGACAAAATACTACAACTTCAGTAGCGATCAGAAACTCGTGGTCATTCTTAGGGAACGAAACCGATGGGTATCATTTGTCCTGACAGACTCAACACTCACTTACTTGACACGTTTTACTAACAATAAGGACAGTTGAAGCGTTCAACACCACTCACAATGGATCTTGAATGTTCCAACTGTAAACAGACATATCTAAGTTGACTCAAAACAAGGGTGTTCTCTCTCACATTCAAATTCATTTTATAGAGAGGTTGGTTTCAGTAAGTCAGAGAAAATGGGATAACGGAGGGCTGAGGCGTCTTGAAGTGATGAGAAAACGGACTCCTCAGTTGGAGGACTCAAACGAAAGCAGAGTTACATGTTTTGTGGGCTATTGAGCGTAATATGAATCATTTGATTTTGGCGCTAACTGACGTGTATGACCGTGGTCGTTACAGCAACACAGACAGTGCCTGAGATAATGATGGAGAAGCATCAGAGACGTGAATAATAACTCAATCACAAACAATCTTTCGTCTAGCAATGACAGACGATATTTACGTTACATTAATTCTTTCACTGGGAAAATGACAATTTCACTGTTACAACATGAACACTGATATTCACAAAATTCACTGAATTAAACTGACTTAATATGGCGGGCAAAGAAACGTACACATACCTGAGATAATGATGGAGAAGCGTCAGAGATGTGACACTACTTCTCGTGCACGAACTTATATACCACTAACTGGCAACTTAGGCCTATGCGGAACACATGCCACAAAGGCTAATCCCGCAATGACAGAAATTACATTCAACTCAGTCGCTGTACATTTAAGTATGAAAAGCAATGCCATGGGTCAGGTGAATTTCTTACGTCTATTTTTATAATCTAATCAGACATTGAGCTTGCCAGGAAAAAGTGGAATTATACATGCTGTTAACACTAGTTTTACAAGCTCAGCACGGTTGCGAACAAGGAATTATTCACAGGGAAAAGTTAGATTTTGGAGATTATACAGGTTGACAGAATAGTTCAGGAGATTATTGACTTTCTAAAATAGATAACTGACACTAACTAAACTACAAACATCAGATTCTCTGATGTTTGGGCAACAAAATAATCTAACTTCAGTAGCAATTGGAAATTCATGGCGATCCCCAGGGACAATATCATGGGATGCCATTCGTACTGGCAGACTCGACACTCACTTAACAAGCGTTACTAACAATAAAGACAGTTAAAGCTTTCAACATCATTCACAAAGGATATTGTATGATTTAACTGTAATCAGACATCTCTAAGTTGACTCAAAACAATGGTGTCCTCTCTCATATTCAAATTCACTTTATAGAGAGGTTGGTTTCAGGAAGTCAGAGAAAACGGACGCCTCAGATGGGAGACTCAAAAAAGAAGGCATAGCTACATGTTTTGTGGGCTATTGAGCGTAATATGAATCATCTGAGTTTACGTTAACTGATGTGTACGACCGTGGTCATTACAACATAAGATAACGAGGTGTATTAAGCTCAAACCGAGGCATACAAGATATTTTCTTTGAAGTATAGTTTCTGGATCACTTCCAACACTTCACATAGGTCTGATATATTTATCATTTTTCCAGATCATTGTTCTCTTATATTTTCATCTGATACTTGCGGTAGCTATGTTCACTAATCGTTCACAGACGTAAATAGTATGACCTTCAAGCACGATCTACACTTATCCCTTATAGTACACTAGTCCGTATCAAATGGACCTTCCCACTCATCCTATAGATACCTTGAGTTCTCCTTAATGCTATGAGTACATACACTTAATATTATATGACCGTACCTTGGTACAATTCGTATAAAACAACATACAGTAGGTGAGTTATCCTTTACCAACGTTTCCCGTTTTCTGTGACTACAAGCGCGGTGGATTTGAATGTTATGTCGCGTAATATGAATAAAAGAGATCTTAAGGATGACAATGATGCGCGCAGTACACCTGGTTCAGCCACACCTCCACCATCCATCCAGCTTAATGGTACTGCCCTCTCTAATGTTACCCATTTTCGGTATCTCGGCTCCCACTTGTTCCACCACCACGGACATGATGAAGAGATTCAACATTGGATCAGATGTGCATCTCAAGCCTTTGGCAGACTCCGAACCCATGTCTTCAGCTGTAGGGAGCTGAAATTATCAGCAAAGCTACATGTATATTGAGCAGTGGTCTTCCCCACTCTGCTGTATGGCAGCAAGACATGGGTCACATACAGGAAGCGCCTCAAGGTACTTGAAAACTTTCACCAACGTAGTCTACGTCCCATCCTCCGAGTTCGCTGGGAAGACAAGAGAACACATGCCAGTATTCTCGCTGACACCAACTGTAGGAGAATCGAGGCTCCCATTATAAATGGTATCAACTGGACTGACTTATTAAGGTACAAGAACGCAGACACTACGCTGAATATCATAACTAGTAAAATGACCCATTTGATCGATAAATATATACCCAAGACCAAACCCAGTGCTTCTAGGAATACGAGAGGATCCCCACACATGAACCATGCGGCGGTCGACAAAATTATGAAGAAAACCCAGAAATTCAAGACGTGGGTTGGGTCAAGACAGGAGGATGTATGCAAGAGCCAGAAACCAAGCAAAGATAGAGTGTAGGAGGGCTGAAAAGGAGTTCCAGAGGCAGGTTGCAAGCGAGGTCAAGTCAAACCCAAAGGCGTTTTACCGCTATGCAAAATCGAAATTGAAAACGCGAGTATGAGTATCAGACCTGAGGCTGGTGAATGATAGTTACGCAGATTCTGACCAGGATAAAGCTGAGGCATTGAACAACTTCTTTTCCTCAGTGTTCACAAGAGAGGATGCAACTAACCTTCCTGCGTTTGAGGACAGACGGTTCAACACAGCACTGACCCACATTGTGTTCACAGAAGAGGGTATTAGAAAGAAACTGTCCAGGCTAAAGGTTCGCAAGAGTCCCAGCCCTGACATGGTGCATCCTAGAGTGCTAGGAGAGTTGTGCAACGAGCTTGCAGAGCCCCTGAAGATCCTGTTTTGTAAATGCCTGGATGAACAAATGGTCCCCAGTGAATGGAAAGTGGCTTATTCGAGTCCTATCTTCAAGAAGGGCGATTGTCACTCCACGAACAACTATACACCGGTGAGCCTGACCAGCATAATATGTAAAGTACTTGAGAGTATTATCAGAAATGCCGCAATGGAACATCTAATATGAAACAACCTTGTAAAAGATTGCCAATACGGTTTTATGCCGGGGCGCTCCTGCTTAACATAATTGCTCAAGGTATTGGATATTTGGACCCATATTCTGGAACGGGGTGGTAATATCGACAATATTTACCTAGATTTTGCCAAGGCTTTCGACAGTGTACCCCACGAAAGGCTGAAAATCAAACTGGAAGGGTACGGAATTCGGGGAAATGTCCAAGCGTGGATAGAAGACTTTCTACATGACCGCAAGCAGTGTGTGGTGATTAATGGTACGAAATCGTCATCTGTACCTGTCACAAGTGGGGTACCACAGGGCAGTGTATTGGGCCCGCTGTTGTTTGTTTGTTTCATAAATGACATGCCCGACGTTGTACACTCCTCCATACAAATGTTTGCCGATGACGCCAAGTTATTTCGGGAAATTAAGAACCAAGCGGACTGTGAAGAGCTGCAGAAGGACCTCTGTGGGCTCCAGGAATGGTCGAAGAAATGGCTGCTGAGATTCAATGTCACGGAGTGTAAGAGGATGCACCTGGGGCGTACCAACGGTAAGGAGGCGTATCATATGTCCCAACGGGATGAAGAAACTGCACTAGTTGAGACTGTGTGTGAGAAGGACCTAGGTGTGTATGTTGACAATGAGCTGAAGTTCTCGGGGCCATTGTGAGAAGAAGGTAAATCAGGCAAATAAATTATTGGGTCTTATAAGAAGGTCGTTCAGATATCTAGACGGTCCGTCCCTTGTAACGATCTTCAGGAGTGAAGTGCTTCCCCATCTGGAGTACTGTCACCCCATCTGGTCCCCGAGATATGCTAGGGACTGTCAGTTGGTTGAAAATGTTCAAAGGAGGGCCACCAGACTGGTGCCTGCACTTCGGCACCTCAGCTACCCTGAGAGATTGGAGTGCCTGAACTTGCCTAGCTTATACTACAGACGGGCAAGGGGGGACATAGTTGAGGTGTATAAGCATCTCAGGGGGCGCTACTCTGTTGAGTGTCCTTACTTGGAGCTGGCGGACACTTGCCCCACAAGGGGTCACAGCTCAAGATTCAAGAAGCCGCAAGTCCAGAACACCGTGAGGGCAAACTTTTTTGGAGTGAGGGTTGTAAACTCTTGGAACAATCTACCAGAGAGTGTTGTGACGGCACCGAGTGTGAGCTCTTTCAAGACAAGACATGACCAACACTGGAGCGGGTTCAGGTACATTCAGGAGCCGGTGCATGCCCAGTATTTGCCAACAGTGCGTGACAGAGACGTGACCGATCGCCTGGGCGGCTACAGAGCCGATCTTTTGGTGAAGAAGATAAATGAAAAGGAAAAGTAATCAGAGACGTGACCGATCGCCCAAGCAGCTAACAAGCCGATCAGTGGCGAAGAGGATAAAAGTAAAAAGTAAAAAATGTAATGAACAACTGCCAAAGCAGGTACTTTACAGTCACCTAATGAATAGTAAATGTAACGCTGGTGGGTGACTGAAAGGTATAAGGTTAGTCTTAAGACAAACCTGAAAAAGTGCCAAATCGACCCCCTCACCTGGGAGATGATTACTCCCCACGTAATGCTTGGAGGAGCACCACACAAGGTGTCAATACTTTCGAGTTTGCCCGACTGCATACCGAGGCAGACAAGCACCAATGGCGGAAAGACACTACCGCATCCCCTCCAGCACTAGATGTAGCCCTCCATACATGCAACATCTGTGAACGACACTACTGATCCCGTATCGGCCTCTTTAGTCACCTCAGAACTCACCAATGAAGGTGACATCCTTAATAACTCATATCATTGTATCATAGCTGGATGAACGTCACACTCAATTTCGAGTGACAGTAAAATAGTAGTAGTGTGTGTGTGTGGTCTTGACTTGATAAATTAGACATACTTAGTGTATACTGTATAAACATATTCAGGAGAATACTTGGCTAATCCTAGTTCGTATATTTCATTTATTTTCAGTTCCCTGATAGAGAAGAAGACATGGGAGACAAAAAGGATATTGAAGAAATCCTCGATGATAATTCTTATCAAGCATTGAGTGCGAAAAAGCATCCATTTGGAATAAATGAGGAAATCACAGAAATTCTCTCTCTTGCTCTCGGAGGAAAGGTTTTAAGGACGACTGAGTCAAGCAGAAAGATAAAACCAAAAGTTTCAGTTAATCATACACATACTAGTGCGGAAACGACAAGAAGAAAATATATAACGTTTGATGTTACGGGAACACTTGGAAATATATCGACTGGATTAAAAACTGTCAAACCACACGGAAAAGAAGGAAAGAAAGTGGAGGAGGCTAAAGAAAACGTATCTCTTGACCTGAAGAGTCTCATACAACGACATGGTTCGGCTTTACAAAATATAACGAGACCAGTGGAAAAAGAATATCCTGTAGAAATGAAAGCGACTAACAAACTGGAACCGACGATTGGAGGGGAGAAACTCGAAATAAAGGAACCAGAAGTAAAGACAACCAGCGAAACACTTAGACCTCAAGGGAAAAATACGACAGGTAGAGCATTAAGTTTGGAAGCTCAACAAAAGGGAAAGACAGGTGGAGCATTTGGTGTGGAAGCTCAACGAAAGGGAAAGACAGGTGGAGCATTTGGTGTGGAAGCTCAACAAAAGGGAAAGACAGGTGGATCATTTGGTGTGGAAGCTCAAGAAAAGGGAAAGACAGGTGGAGCATTTGGTGTGGAAGCTCAACGAAAGGGAAAGACAGGTGGAGCATTTGGTGTGGAAGCTCAACGAAAGGGAAAGACAGGTGGAGCATATGGTGTGGAAGCTCAACAAAAGGGAAAGACAGGTGGAGCATTTGGTGTGGAAGCTCAAGAAAAGGGAAAGACAGGTGGAGCATTTGGTATGGAAGCTCAACGAAAGGGAAAGACAGGTGGAGCATTTGGTATGGAAGCTCAACGAAAGGGAAAAACAGGTGGAGCATTTGGTGTGGAAGCTCAACGAAAGGGAAAGACTGGCAGAGCATTTGGTGTGAAAGCTCAAAGAAAGGGAAAGACAGGTGGAGCATTTGGTGTGGGAGCTCAACAAAATGGAAAGATGGGTGGAGCATTTGGTGTGGAAGCTCAACAAAAGGAAGAGACAGGTGGATCATTTGGTGTGGAAGCTCAAGAAAAGGGAAAGACAGGTGGAGCATTTGGTATGGAAGCTCAACGAAAGGGGAAGACAGGTGGAGCATTTGGTATGGAAGCTCAACGAAAAGGAAAAACAGGTGGAGCATTTGGTGTGGAAGCTCAACGAAAGGGAAAGACTGGCAGAGCATTTGGTGTGAAAGCTCAAAGAAAGGGAAAGACAGGTGGAGCATTTGGTGTGGGAGCTCAACAAAATGGAAAGATGGGTGGAGCATTTGGTGTGGAAGCTCAACAAAAGGAAGAGACAGGTGGATCATTTGGTGTGGAAGCTCAAGAAAAGGGAAAGACAGTGGAGCATTTGTGGAAGCTCAACAAAGGAGAAAGACAGGTGGGGCGTTTGGTATGGAAGCTCAACGAAAGGGGAAGACAGGTGGAGCATTTGGTATGGAAGCTCAACGAAAGGGAAAAACAGGTGGAGCATTTGGTGTGGAAGCTCAACGAAAGGGAAAGACAGGCAGAGCATTTGGTGTGAAAGCTCAAAGAAAGGGAAAGACAGGTGGAGCATTTGGTGTGGGAGCTCAACAAAATGGAAAGATGGGTGGAGCATTTGGTGTGGAAGCTCAAAGAAAGGGAAAGACAGGTGGAGCATTTGGTGTGAAAGCTCAACGAAAGGGAAAGACAAGTGGAGCATTTGGTGTGGAAGCTCAACAAAAGGAAAAGACAGGTGGAGCATTTGGTGAGGGAGCTCAGCAAAAGGGAAAGACAGGTGGAGCATTTGGTGTGGAAGCTCAAAGAAGGGGAAAGACAGGTGGAGCATTTGGTGTGGAAGCTCAACAAAAGGGAAAGACAGGTGGAGCATTTGGTATGGCAGCTCAACAAAAGGAAAAGATAGGTGGAGCATATGGTATGGAAGCTCAACAAAAGGGGAAGATAGGTGGAGCATTTGCTCCCGAAGTTCAACGAAAGGGGAAGACACGTGTAGCATTAGGTGATAAACCTCAACGAAAGGGGATGATAGGTGGAGCATTTGGTGTGGAAGCTCAACGAAATGAGAACACAGGTGGAGCATTAGGTGTTAAAGCTCAAAGAAATGGAAAGTCAGGTGGAGCATTTGGTGTAGAAACTCAAAGAAAGGGAAAGATAAGTGGAACATTTGGTGTGGGAGCTCAACAAAAGGGAAAGAGAGGTGGAGCATTTGGTGTGGAATCTCAACGAAATGGGAACACAGGTGGAACATTAGGTGTTAAAGCTCAAGGAAGGGAAAAGAAATGCGGTGGAAAGCTTGGTAGGGGAAAGAGAATGTATAAGGGAACTGGGAAGTGCAAAAGGGGGAAAGATTGCACAGAAAGCGGTAAAGGGACAAAAGAAAGAGGTTAGCATAAACCCATAAGTTCCATGAGTTATAAGTATTACGCATGTGTGTTACTCATTGAAGGAAATACAATATATTCCACTGAAAAACAAAACAAAAACATTTATTTTCATGGTAATTGGCTTTTTTATTTTGAAGAAAGACTGGATTAATTGGTACTGGTTGGGCATTAAATGTATTCTTGTGTGTTTCACCATCATGTTGTTTTCATATATCCTTCCACACTTTTTTTTTCATTTATTGTTGTGTCAGAACATGGCATAGAAGCTGCCACAGACACAATGACCTGAGTCAGCAGTTAAGTAACTCTGTGTTAAGGGAGAATAGCCCAAGAAGACCAGACAGCTCCCTAACTGCATTGGCTCTTCCCTTACAACAAAATTAGATAATTTATTTATATCCGGGTCCTCAAATACTGCTGGGTAGCAGTAAAGAAAATTCAAATTTGCTCATAATTCTCCGCCTCCGGCCAGGAATCAAACTTAGGTACTTTTGGTTAAGAGTCGAGCATACTAACCATTACAGCCATGTATGCCAATTTTACATACTAACGCTTGCACAAATAAAACACATGCACATACGCACATGCACATATACAGTAAATACTACTACTACTACCTTGCTGTCACTCAGAATCAAGTATGACGATCATCCAGCTATGATACAATGGTATGGGTTATTAAGGATGTCACCTCCGTTGGTGAGTTCTGAGGTGACTAAAGAGGCCGATATGGGACCGGCAGGGTCGTTCACAGATGTTGCACATGTGGGGGCTACATCTAGTGTGGGAGGGACGGCAGCAGTGTCTTTCCGGCTTTGGCGCGTGTCTGCCTCATTATGCAGTCGAACTAGATCGAAAGTATTGACACCTTTCTGTGTGGTGCTCCTCCAAGAGTTATGGTATGGAGTAATCGTCTCCCAGGTGAGGGTGTCGATTTGGCACTTTTTCAAGTTTGTCTTAAGGCTATCCCTATACATTTTCAGTTACCCGCCAGCATTATGTTTTATCGTTATGTGACTGTAAAGTAGCTGCTTTGGTAGTCTACTGTCATCCATGCGAGTAACATTGCCAGTCCAGGGCAGTTGTTCATGGACAATGGTAACCTCGATGCTCCTACAGTTGGTGTCAGCAAATATATTGGCATTTTTTCGCTTGTCTTCCCAGTGAACTCGAAGGATGGAACATAGACTACGTTGGTGAAAGTTTTCAAGTCCTGTATGTGACCCATGTCTCGCTGCCATATAGCAGGGTGGGGAGGACCAATGCTCAATAAACGTGTAACTTTGTAGATAATTTCAGCTCCCTACAGCTGGATATGACTCATTTACGAACCTAACTCAAGAATCCTGCAGGAGGGGTGTGGTTATCTACGCTAGGCAAGACCTTAGAGCCAGCCAGGCGAGGGTACAGGGAGAGGATGTCTTTGAAGAGTCCAAGTGGTGTAAAATTAAATTAAAGGGAGGGGACTTACTTATCGTCGGGTGTATCTACAGATCCCCGAACTGTGGCCCACTAAATCAAAGGAACTTAAGAACCTTAATAAACAATGCGGCGATGCTCAACCCCAGCCACCTCCTTATCATGGGGGACTTTAACTATGGCGACATCGACTGGAGAAACGAGTCAACCCCGAATGACTTGAATAATCCTGCTACTCTTTTTGTAGAAACTCTGAGAGATAATTTTCTGTTCCAACATGTGAGAGACCCGACACATTACAGAGGGGAACAAACACCCAAGCCACTTGACCTCATCATAACAAACGAGGAGGGTATGGTGGCCAAACTGGAACACCTTGCCCCAGTTGGCACCAGTCACCATACAGTGTTGTCATTCAGATTTAACTGTTACCTAGTTCAAGATAAGGCCAGGCCAAGGTGCAAATATTACAAGGGAAATTACAATGGGATGAGGGAAGAGATGAGGGGTATCAACTGGCCTGACTTATTAAGGTACAAGAACGCAGACACTACGCTGAATATCATAACTAGTAAAATGACCCATTTGATCGATAAATATATACCCAAGACCAAACCCAGTGCTTCTAGGAATACGAGGGGATCCCTACACATGAACCATGCGGCGGTCGACAAAATTAAGAAGAAAACCCAGAAATTCAAGACGTGGGTTGGGTCAAACGATGAGCAAGACAGGAGGATGTATGCAAGAGCCAGAAACCAAGCAAAGATAGAGTGTAGGAGGGCTGAAAAGGAGTTCCAAAGGCTGGTTGCACGCGAGGTCAAGTCAAACCCAAAGGCGTTTTACCGCTATGCAAAGTCGAAATTGAAAACGCGAGTAGGAGTATCAGACCTGAGGCTTGAAGATGGTAGTTACGCAGATTCTGACCAGGATAAAGCTGAGGCATTGAACAGCTTCTTTTCCTCAGTGTTCACAAGAGAGGATGCAACTAACCTTCCTGCGTTTGAGGACAGACGGTTCGACACAGCACTGACCCACATTGTGTTCACAGAAGAGGGTATTAGAAATAAACTGTCCAGGCTAAAGGTCCATAAGAGTCCTGGACCTGACATGGTGCATCCTAGAGTGCTAAGGGAGCTGTGCAACGAGCTTGCAGAGCCCCTGAAGATTCTGTTTTGTAAATGCCTGGATGAACAAATGGTCCCCAGTGAATGGAAAGTGGCTTATGTGAGTCCTATCTTCAAGAAGGGCGATAGGCACTCCACGAACAACTATAGACCGGTGAGCCTGACCAGCATAATATGTAAAGTACTTGAGAGTATTATCAGAGATGCAGCGATGGAACATCTACTACGAAACAACCTTGTAAAAGATTGCCAACACGGTTTTATGCCGGGGCGCTCTTGCTTGACACAATTGCTCAAGGTATTGGATATTTGGACCCATATTCTAGAACGGGGTGGTAATATCGACAATATTTACCTAGATTTTGCCAAGGCTTTCGACAGTGTACCCCACGAAAGGCTGAAAATCAAACTGGAAGGGTACGGAATTCGGGGAAATGTCCTAGCGTGGATAGAAGACTTTCTACATGACCGCAAGCAATGTGTGGTGATTAATGGCACGAAATCGTCATCTGTACCTGTAACAAGTGGGGTACCGCAGGGTAGTGTATTGGGCCCGCTGTTGTTTGTTTGTTTCATAAATGATATGCCTGACGTTGTACACTCCTCCATACAAATGTTTGCCGATGACGCCAAGTTATTTCGGGAAATTAAGAACCAAGCGGACTGTGAAGAGCTGCAGAAGGACCTCTGTGGGCTCCAGGAATGGTCGAAGGAATGGCTGCTGAGATTCAATGTCACGAAGTGTAAGAGGATGCACCTGGGGCGTACCAACGGTAAGGAGGCGTACCATATGTCCCAACGGGATGAAGAAAATGTACTAGTTGAGACTGTGTGTGAGAAGGACCTAGGTGTGTATGTTGACAATGAGCTGAAGTTCTCGGGCCATTGTGAGAAGAAGGTAAATCAGGCAAATAAATTATTGGGTCTTATAAGAAGGTCGTTCAGATATCTAGACGGTCCGTCCCTCGTGACGATCTTCAGGAGTGAAGTGCTTCCCCATCTGGAGTACTGTCACCCCATCTGGTCCCCGAGATATGCTAGGGACTGTCAGTTGGTTGAAAATGTTCAAAGGAGGGCCACCAAGCTGGTGCCTGCACTTCGGCATCTCAGCTACCCTGCGAGATTGGAGCGCCTGAACTTGCCTAGCTTATACTACAGACGGGCAAGGGGGGACCTAGTTGAGGTTTATAAGCATCTCAGGGGGCACTACTCAGTTGAGTGTCCTTACTTGGAGCTGGCGGACGCTCGCCCCACAAGGGGTCACAGCTCAAGATTGAAGAAGCCGCAAGTCCGGAAAACCGTGAGGGCAAACTTTTTCGGAGTGAGGGTTGTAAACTCTTGGAACAATCTACCAGAAAGTGTTGTGACGGCACCGAGTGTGAGCTCTTTCAAGAGAAGACTTGACCAACACTGGAGCGGGTTCAGGTACATTCAGGAGCCGGTGCATGCCCAGTATTTGCCAACAGTGCGTGACAGAGACGTGACCGATCGCCCGGGCGGCTAGCGAGCCGACCTTTTGGTGAAGAATATAAAGGAAAAGAGTCGTGACCGATCGCCCAAGCGGCTAACAAGCCGATCAGTGGCGAAGAGGATAAAAGTAAAAGTAAAAGAGATGCACATCTGATCCAATGTTGAATCTCTTCATCATGTCTGCATTGGTGGACAGGTGGGAGCCAAGATTCCGAAAATAGGTAACATTAGAGAGGGTAGTACCGTTAAGCTGGATGGATGGTGGAGATAAAGCTGAACCAGGGGCAAGCTGAAAGAGAATCTGAGTCTTATAAACATTCACCTCAAGGCAGATGTGTGCATAGGCAGCTGCATAGGTGTTCAGGATCTCCTGTAGGTCACGTTCAGTGTGAGCGACAGGGATGAGGTCGTTTGCATACTGAAGTTTAGTAATGGAAGCTGCTGACACCTATGTTCCTGCCTGGAGTCGTCTTATGTTGAAAAGACCCTTCATCCGGTACTCGATGTCCACCCCGCCGGCTAAATTGGCATTGGCACAAGTAAGGAAGGCAGCCAAGAACATGGAAAAGAGAGTTGGTACCAGTACACACCCTTGTTTAACCCCTGTTTGGATAGGGAAGAACTTAGACTAGGTGCCATTGTGCAAGACACTGCTGTTCATGCCATCATGGAGTTGCCTCACAATGGCGATGAATTTTGGTGGGCAGCCAAAATGACTGAGGGTCCACCAGAGGGCTTCCCTGTTGACCGAGTCGAAGGCCTTGGTTAGGTCGATGAAAGCTATGTACAGGTCACATCGCTGTTCTCTGCACTTTTCCTGTAGCTGGCGGGAAGCAGAGATCATGTCAGTGGTGCCACGTGATGGTCTAAAGCCACATTGAGATTCTGGGAGGAAGTTTTCTGTCTCAGTAAGAAGTCTGTTTAGGAAGACCAGTCTCCCTTGTTCTTATAAATATTGACGATGGAGGCATCTCTAAGAGCTTGGGGGAGGATTTCCTCCTTTTCCCATATATTCTCCAGGAGAGAGTGGAGACGGCGAGTTAGCAGAGGTCCTATTGCTTTGTTATTTTTCATCAGTTTGATGGCAGTAGCTACCTCATCCAGGGATGGAGGATAGTTGAGGTGGGTTAGCTCTGGATGCTGAGGGACCTGCTGGGTAGTCAGGACATCCACATGGGTTAATACTCTGACCTGGTATAGTTTGACGTGAGAGGAAGGCCCATGGGTACATGTAATTATAGTATCAAGCATTAGGAAAAGAACAACGGTGAATACTATAGGTGAATAATAGACCCAACATACAAATACAATGTTTATTCAGAAACAAAAATGGATGCAGGAAAAAGTTATATGCATCAAAATAAGAACTCCTGGTACCATGCCCTCAGGCTCAATTTACTTACACCATGACTGGGTGTACATACACAATAACACACATACTCTCACAGCACCTTAGCACCATTAAAACCAGTGGCAACTGCCAGCACAACACTCAACACCCCAGGGGTAATACTCAAACGGCCGCCATGGGAGTCTCATCACCACGTGGCACCTTCCACCACACCAAGTAGCCCTACTGAGCCAATGATGGGGGCTGGTAGTTGTTTGTGGGACCTGATGATTAGGTGTCACCACGTGGGCCGAGCGTTAGGGAAAGGCTGGCCAGCTATGGGGGCCATAGGTGGTAGTGGAGCTTCTGACGGTCAGGATTCACGGAGATGACCGATTCTACTGGACCTCGGACATCTCCCCAGACTAGTAGATGCAACATCCATGCTACAGACACGGCCTAGGCTGCGATAGGGACCTGTGGGTGACGAACATGGGTCGTGGGAGCTTACTGACTGTTGATAACGACATCAATGTTTCAAACGGACGTTAAGGACGTAAACAATACTTCACTCAAAGCACATCTACTACGTTACTGTAACACTTGCACAATCAAACTATTAATTAGGTCAAATCACTTAAAAATGGTGAATTACAACACGGAGTGGAATGACTTACCTGTGGGTGACGAACATGGGGGCTAACTGACTGTTGAAATGCCCGCCGCACTCCCACCTCACGCCAGATCACGGATTCCACCTACTTAACTATTTCGCTGAATTACGTTACTGTACACTCTGACGTTTGAAACTGAGACTACAAACTCAGTTTCATTCCCTAATATTCTCTTCACAAACACTGCTCTGACTGAGCTATCAAAGGCAAGAATTAAATTGATCACAAACGGACGTGGATGGTAATCCCGGGTAAGCAAGTTCCAATGCGCAGCCCGCCGACAAACACGAAGACGTTGGTCTAAAGTTCCCTTCAGGAAAATTAACTAATTCCATAGTTAACATCCCTACAACAATTTCACTATGATTATCAGGGTCTCTGATATTCATAGGTGAAAAAAAGGGTTTACAGGGTCTTAGTAGAAGAGAGAGTTTACAAACTCGGTCAACACAATGACGATGTAGTGGAATTCTCCCCTACAAACGCTGTTTGTTGCTGCCTAGCCGACCCCACCAATTCCCCAGTGTATGCCTCGTGGTCTAGGTCAACCAGCGCCGCCATACACCACGGAGCGGGGGTCAACTGCTAAGCCACGCCTACCCCCGCTATTTAAGACCTGACCTCGTGGTGATCTCTCTCTCTTTCTACCTACAGCCGCAGCCAGCAACACCTCCTCCTCCGCCGCTGCCTGGCGGCCCTCGTTCCTCCTCCGCCTGCCTGGCGGTCCTCTCTCCCGCTGGCGAGCATGGCGACCCACAAGCTGTCCTTCTCTGAGCGTCCTCACCAACCAGCTCTCTCTACATCACGCTTGTAACCATGCTGCCTTCCCAGCACCAAGCTGCATTGTACATCCAATACAACATGCATATAGAGAGCACATCGTGAGTTTCCTTTCTCCATTCCATCCTGAGTGTGAACCAAACAATCTCATACCCCACAACGACATCTCGATGACGTCATTAAAGAAGCAGAAAATGGAGGACAATACATATATTAATTATTAATCGTACTCACAGAGTGGACGAGTGTCAGCGGTGAGACAGGTCCTAGCTAAGTGGCGCGGCCTGCCTTACCGGCCTATCACAACAGCTCGTGTAAAATGAATCTTTAGTTTCGAAACATGCGAGTTTCAAACTCAAGCAAGATGTGAAATAAGACAGGGTAATTCATTCACATACACCTTCAACCAAACTCCCCTGTGAAGGCGAGCAACGCCACGAACTTCAACTGTTGGCTCATCTGTCCGGGTAAACGGAAAACTTAAACCAAACACCAACAATGATGAAGCCTGTAGAGCATGGAAGCGAGCTAGGGGGCGGGTCTGCCCTGGCGGCACTTTTGGGTCTGCTCATCACCCATATCTGCAGCTACTGGAGACGTTAATCCATCCCTTTGTATCGGCGGCAAGTTAATCCTTGTCGTGTCTGACCTAACACCTGACCCACATCATCACGGCCACGTCATGAGCTACACCCTTGCTATGCGCCCCCCCCCCCGGCCACACACACAACCTGTAACCTGTTGAGGATTAAGGAAACAACTTCAAACAAGTAAGCCAGTGAGCTCATGTGGTGTGGGTCAGGTGTTAGGTCAGACACGACGAGGATTAACTTGCCGCCTATACAAAGGGAAGGATTAACGTCTCCAGTAGCTGCAAAACCATGCAGTCTCGGGTCAACATAAGAACATAAGAATGGAGGAAACTGCAGCGGGCCTATTGGCCCATACTGGGCAGTCCCGTTTACACCCAACCCCTATTGCTCATATGAGCATCCAACCTATGTTTGAAGCAATTCAGCGTATTCGAGTTAATGATGATATTTGGTAACTTGTTCCATTCATCCACTACTCTGTTTCCAAACCAGTGTTTACCTATTTCACGCCTAAATCTAAATTTGTCTAATTTAAACCATTGTTACGAGTTCGCTCCTGGTTGGATAGTTTGAGTACCTTAGTAATGTCCTCTTTGTTTAGCCCTGTCTTCCACTTATACACCTCTATCAGGTCGCCCCTCGCTCTACGTCTCTCAAGGGAGTGCAAATTAAGATGCTTTAACCTGTCTCTATATTCAAGGTTCCTAATGCCCGGGATTAGTCTTGTCATTCTCCTCTCATCTTTCCAAGGATCTGCAGTCCATTCTGTAATAAGACTGTGAACTGGAATCATGTGAATCCAGGTGTGGTCTCTCACAGAGCAGGAATACCCAGTTTTAGGATGACCTCGCTAGTCTTGTAACTAACACTCCTTTGTATGAACCCAAGTACTTTATTAGCCTTTTCTGAGCAAAAACACATTGTTTTACTTAAGCCCAAGGTTCCTACTATCATTGCTCTGAAATCTCTTTCGCAGTCGGATTTCTCTATGGCATCGTTGTTCATCTGGTATCTGGTTTTCCCTGTTTATCTCTATACTAGGTACTTTACATTTGTCGGCGTTGAATTTCATCTGCCATTTTTCAGACCATTCGAAAATTTTTTTAGATCTTCCTGTAGTTTTGCGAGTCCTCGTCCAGATTTGATAACCGATCCTATTTTAGTGTCATCAGCAAATTTACTTATGTTGCTGTCAATGCCGATATCTATGTCGTTTATGTATATAATAAATAATAGTGGTCCAAGTACTGAGCCTTGGGGAACTCCACTTGTGACGTTGCTCCAATGGGACTTAGTGCCGTTAATGCTCACTCGCTGTTTCCTGTCCTGTAACCACGCCCTAATCCATTTAAGGATGTCACCTTTGTTGCCATGAGCTTCTACCTTTCTAATTAGTCTTTCGTGGGGGACTCTGTCAAAGGCTTTGCTAAAGTCGAGATATACCACATCATAATTGTGCCCCTCGTCCACCGATTCGAAAACTGATGAAAAGAATGTTAATAGATTAGTTAGGCAAGAACGTCCGCTTGTGAAGCCATGCTGGGAATCATTGATCAATCGGTGCTTCTCCAGGTGATTTCGAATAGAGTTTGAAATGGTTGCTTCCAGTAATTTGCCTACTATTGATGTTAGACTGATTGGGCGGTAGTTAGAGGATAGTGATCTATCCCCCTTCTTGAAAATCGGTATTACATTCGCTATCCTCCAGGATTCTGGTACTACACCTGTTTTTAAGGACATGTTAAACAACTTTGCTAAGGGCATACTTAGCTCTTCCTTACATTCCTTTAATACTCTGGCAAATATCTCATCGGGACCAGGTGACTTATTAGGCTTTAGTTTGTCTATTTGCTAACATCATTACTAGTCACTACTATCTCCCTTAATTTGTTTTCTTCACTATCTCTGAATAGAGTCGGATCATATCAGTTCATGTACAGCCGACCAATCCACCAGTTACAAGCAATTCACTTCAGTTCTGCACACAAGTCTCCATCGACAAGACGAGGGAGGCTAGACGACTTTATGTTCTTGTGTTTTCGATTCAGTTATTTACTTGCTGGAAGACATACTATAAGGTAAGAAATATTAAAGTATTGGTTAAAAAATATTGATGTGACTTTTGCTGCGGTACTGAGATTAAATATTAAGATTTTTGTTTCACAGCATTGCGATTTTATACTAAGACACTATCCTCACTGGGGTACAGACAAAAGCCCCCGACAAAAGCCACCCAGACAAAAGCCCCCAGACGAAAGCCACCTGAGACAAAAGCCCCTACTTTGATCGGGGGTCACTCCTTGACGTAAAGTGGCTTTTGTCTGACAACAGTAAGGGTCAAAAGTTACGGACATAATTAAATAGTTGAGGGTAAAATATACTGTTCTTTCCCTCTGTGGTTAATTATTGTTAGGTTAGGCAATGATCTGGGATAGTCATGGAGCTGCCAAAAGTCGACCCAAAAAGAAGAAACAAATGTTTGGTGAAGGATCACGAGATGCTGAATTGCCATACGACATTGAATTGAGGAGAAATGTTTTCTTCAAGCGGGACAGAGTGATCCAAGAAATAACTTTGAGATTTCAACAGCTCATGAACTTAAGGAGAACATGCCTTCCTTACCCCATTGAATCTTTTTGATGAAAATATGGAGGTCAAATAGATCACGATCACGACGACATTGATATAGGAGGAGTCTCCTCGTTGAGGAGAAAAGACTTCAGCATTTTGTTGTTGTTGCTGCTATAACTATTAAAGACAGAATACAGACGGGAAAGAAGGCCCCTGAACTTTTTGCAGCTTTATTCAAAAGTATAACCTGGGGAACTCGGTTCCAAATATAGAATAATGTTGAGGATTTTCCTCACAATTGCTGTTAGTGTTAAGCATTCGTGAGAGAGGAGTTTTTCGAACTAAAACTGAACAAGAAATTACTTAAGATCTACTATGAGCACCTTTGTTGAGAAATCTTGTCATACTGTCTATAGAGCGACAATTGACAGATGATAGTTTTGGACAATGTCATTGAAGAATTTCCACAACAAAAAAACAAGAAAGTTACTTTGTAGAAAGTTGTAGTTTTCATTTCAGAAATAAAGATGGTGCTAATTTTTTTACACTTTTACTTTTTTCCCTATCCTTATGTCGTTTTTGCTTTTGTTTAACTGTTACTTTATAAAGTTTAAGTATGTTTGGTGTGTATTTAAAGCATACTATATTTGAGTATGTCAAAAGTACAGTAATATTATAATGGTACACAACTATTTAATATATATATATATATATATATATATATATATATATATATATATATATATATATATATATATATATATATATATATATATATATATATATATATATATATATATATATATATATATATATATATAAGAATG
>NW_024733231.1:145374-280824 GCF_018991925.1 Homarus americanus
TCGTAACAAATGGCAATAACACCAACAAAGGTTGTGTAAACTGCAAAAGGAACTGAGATGTATACCACAACCACTCAACCAAGGCCATGTCCTGCCCTATTAAAATGACCCTCATAAAATACAAACAGGATGCAGAAGAGCAAAATGAAAACAACATAGATCAATAAACATATGTAGAAATAGCAAAGAGGGTGACAAAGGAGGCAACAAAGCCAACCAGTGACACGGTGGTAAACCTTAGTGAAACAGATCACTTCAAGGTAATGGTGAGCTAAATAGAATGCTGGAAATAAACAATATGCCACGAATGAACTTCCCATCAAATCTCCTACACGCCACCAGCACTCCAGAGCTTACTGAACACTTCAGGCAAAGAATAGACGTTCCCAAAGAAATAACAACACCAGCAACCCACTCTACCGAACTTGAAAAAAGCCATACAACCAGGAGAAATAAACCGAGAAGCCAAGAGATCCAAGAATACCACAAGGCACGGGATAAGAATGGAAAACAATGACTAAGAAAAAGAAGGAAGCTCACAACGAAATAACACCTACCCCCCACCCCCCACCTAATACCTGAGGACGCAAGAGATACAAAGCTTAGGTTCTATCAAAGATCAAGAATATCATTCCCACCACACAAAAAACTTTCAGGAAAACTCATCGAGGACTTAGTTACATCAAATGATATTGTATGGCAGTACACCGATGAACGGTATGATCAAGACACCGTATGGAGAATGATCAAGAAAGACAAAATAAAATTTAGTACAAAAGAACTAAATAGGAAAACATTGGGACTTCGCGAAATGAGATCACCGTCTCAACTACAACCCTCAAAAAAAAATATAATGAAAACATTCAAGATCCTGCAACATAATGTCTGTGACTGGAATACGTGCAAAATATCACTTTTCAATATATACAACAAAATTAGTCCGGACATAATACTGATAAGTGCACATGGTGAACCTGACAAAAAAAAAAAAAAAATATTCTACTATGACACTCACCAATAGAACAAAAGCGGGAAAGAACACGACGGAGTGGCAGTAGCGGTGAAAAAAATGAATCAAATATATAATAATATACAACTTTATCAGTGAATTTATTACTAACAAGCAACAGACAACTCGGGCGAAATAGTAGTTGTAACAACTTACCTACCCCCAAAAAGACCGTTCCTCCCTATCGTACACCTCATTAAACTATTAAACTATAATATCCCAATGTACATCCTGGGAGGTGTTAATGCTAATCATTGCATATTTAACAATGGCAACAATATCAACATAGTTACAGCACTAGAAAGAATAATAACACCGGAAGACTTCTACACCTGGGACTGTACTTCACCACATGGATGGGGACTAAACTGCGTCTCAACACCCTACAAAATTCTGTGTAACAACAAAGTATTTCTAAACTACCACAGAGACCAAGGCACCATTACCCCAAGTGATCATATCCCGATAATATTCACAATCTCATCTAGCCTAATGCAAATAAAAATACCACCAGGACTACAGGTGAGCAAAACAGACTGGATAAAATACAAGGAACTACTGGAAAATTACCCACTAGTGAATGTAAAACAAGCAGCACGAAGAAATCAACGAACAACTAGATTAGCTACACAACGCCATAAAGCAAGCAATCAACCAATCAACCCCAGTAATGACAGCTACAGATAGGGGTAGGGTTGAGGAGCGAGGTTTATGTCCTCGGTGTGGGATAAGGTAAAAGTAGTCTATTGGTTTATTTATGTCTTTCAACACCATTAGTAATGCTTTTAGATTTAAAGGTGGAACCCTTATCTGTTTATGTTCATCTGTCGTCTATAAATTATTATTAAGTATTTGTAAAAATCTCTTATTTTCGGTAGACCGCGGGAACTTAAAATTGCTGAAATGAATATACATACTTATTTTAGGACAGGTAGGGAGTTCGATAAACCAATGAATGCGCCAATTAGAAAGCACTTAGAGAAACTTAACCTCATTAACGGAAGCTAAATCTCTATGTGGGTTGGACTGGCCTTGACCTATTCCGTTAAAGATGTTTCCCCTTCTAAATCCCCGTTTTCAATGGTGTCATATTAGTGAAGCAACACCAAATGTAAACATCAAGTGATTTTGAGCCCAGGGTGGCAGGGGTGGAGGGTAGTTGCAATCTGTATTTACTAATAATACTATAATATTTGATAGTTTCAAGATATGCTGGTTCTCGCCTTTATTGTTCCTTTCCACTGCTTATCTGTTAGTTTTTTTTACTTGTCTTACCAAAAATAGTAAGACAGTAAAATAGGGATTGTACAGAATATGCTGGCACTTATTTTCTTTACTGGTGTCACGGTGTCCTGTTAGGCAAACTCATGACAGCGACCCCCGTCGTTAACAAGACCAAACTTAAGGCTCTTTAGCATACACAGACACATCGTCACTAAAGGCAATAATGTGGGAATTTTATATTACAGTTTGTGTAATGTGGAGTTTGTTGTACACAGAGCATCCTAACAGTTACAGAGGGTTTAGCATTTATAGTACACACACACACACACATATATATATATATATATATATATATATATATATATATATATATATATATATATATATATATATATATATATATATATATATATATATATATATATATATATATATTTATAACTTTACCACAGATAAAAGAACATAGTACTGGGATCTCTTGTGACACTAAAGAGAGAAATATATCTGAACTGATGCATCATAATGTCAAGATGCTCCATGAACAGTTGGCAACCATTTATGTAAGCCATGTGCGCCCCCAGATGGATTACGGCTGTCATCTGTGGGCTGGGCGTGGTGTGTGTGTTGGGGCTCTGCTTCCTCGATGCGGCGCAGAAAACAAAATCAGAACAATCAACAATAATGAACTTACCAGAAAATTTCAAGTATTGTATATTCTTAGGAATAAGTCAACACTCCGTATTTTATAGATACTCAAACAGTTAGTGCTGTGGTGAGCTACACTTAGTAGTGCTGTAGTGGATTTCTCCCCTACAAACGCTGTTTGTCGCTGAGTAGCCGACCCCGCGAATTCCCCAGTGTATGCCTCGTGGTCTAGGTCAACCAGCGCCGCCCACGGAGCGGGGGTCAACTATCTACCCACGCCTACCTCCGCTATAAAAGACCTGACCCCGTGGTGACCGCTCTCTCCTCTTCTAGTTACAGCCGCAGCAAGCTACACCACCTCCTCCGCCGCTGCCTGGCAGCCCTCGCTACCGCCAGCGAGCATGGCGACCCACAAGCTGTCCTCCTCTGAGCATCCTCACCAACCAGCTCTCTCTACATCACGCTTGTAACCACGCTGCCACTTCCCAGCACCAAGCTGCATTGTACATCCAATACAATATGTATACAGAGAGCACATTGTGAGTTTCCTTTCTCCATCCCATCCTGAGTGTGAACCCAAACATCCCATACCCCACAGTGCCACCATCACACACCCTCAGTGGCCCCCACCAAAACTCATTTATACCCAGGACTAACACTGTCGAACTCCCTGTCACAAAGTTTTTCTTATGTCACGTAACCTCCATCAGTTTAAATCTTACTGTCAAGGGGCCGCCTCGGAGAACACATCTGACGGCCACACTTACCTGATCTCTCTTCGTACTGTTAAAAAATCTCGAACCTAGAAATGGTATTATTTTTAAATGCTTTTTTTTAAGTACCGGGTAATTAAGCAAAAATAATGACAATAGCAATATCGCTAATAATAATAATAATAATAATTATAATAATAATTCTATTTAACAGATTTTTCATGAACACAGATTGGATCATATAGTAACAAATAATTACACTTCATTTTTTATTTGTGTGGTGGTGAATAACTGGGCTAGGGTCGGCATCTGGGTATAAAGACAAGTTTAAATACCTAAATCATCGTTCAAAAATTAAGTAAAATAGCATTAGATTATCAAAGCCTACAACATACTTCGTGCCTATGAGTTGATGTGGGGTAGAAGTTTTCTCTTGTTTTTTTTTAATTTTAACTAAGTAATTTTACGTACATGCAGTGCCTCATTTACCATTAAAGATCACTACATACTGTTACGAACCCCTCCACCAATTGTCCTGATCTACCTACCCAGCACCACGAGCAACGCCATCTAGGGACGAGATACGAGTATGACTCGTCTTAGTTAACACTCCGGGGTTTCCCTTCTCCATATCCTGGTTGTTGCGTCACTTCCTCCAAGTCTTCTTTGTGAGCTCCAATTCGAGGAGACAGCACTTGGTTCTGGGAAGTGACCACAGGATCACCTATCTAAACCTACGGCACAGTGACTGCCTACCGTCTTCTACAATACTCAGCCTTACTCGTCAGCCATCTCAGCTCCTCACTTAAGTATTTGTAATCTTGTATTGCCTCTCCCACCTCCACCTTGCTTCACGATTGTTTTATGTTTTATTAATATGTATATACTGTTAATGTTTAGGTTAAGTTTGGTTAAGGGTAATTTATAAGCTGAATATTTTGTTAAGGGATTTATGGTACTTTATTGTACACAACAAAAACTCGCATCCTTTGTCTACCCTTTTATAGTCCGATTGTCTTTGTTTTTTTATTGTTGTTACCTGTTGGGATCTGGGTAGACTTTTAACTATATTCTAAATCCCCAACTCGTAACAATACTATTTACAATGTTTCATGTGAATGTCTAGGGATAAAATATGATTTATTGCTGTGAATCGAACAGTGTGTCCAGAGGAGCGTTATATTTATTTATAAAGCAGTTTTAGTTGTGTCACGCGAGGAAAGTGAACAAAAATAACGTTGGTTCTATTTGTTGCCGAATGTGATAGTGCCCATTGTATTTAATTATCAGTGTTTCTTAGATTTACACGGATGGATACGTTAGCGAATGCCTTACGGTTCTCGGAAATTGTTGCTGCCAAAACAACGAGTCTGCCGCCCCTAATGCCAAATGACGCCGGAATCCCTAAACACAGGATTAATCTTCCTGCTTCTAAAATATACCTCATGACTTATATCTATAAATAGTTAACCTTTACCCTCCTAAATGGTGTTTCTGCATATACTTTTTAACGCAATTTACTGATATTTCCGATATTTAGTTTAAAGACCAAGAATAACATGCGTAACCTAAGAAAACCCAACTCTTATAATGTCTACAGATTTAGGTGTGAGTGGTTAGGATGATTGGTTATAAATATGAGAACAATTAATATAGTTTGGTGAATGTGACGTTGAATGTTAGGATTGTGGCGGTGCGCGGAGTAATCTGAAGAGAGAGAAACAGCTTGTGCCCTTCACCATATTGTTGCACTGAACAACTGATCTGAAATTATATTGATTTGAAACATCTCCACATTACAATACGTCCAAGAAGGCGATGTACTTCACAGGATGGATTTTTTAAATTATAGCATGTTTTTCCCTTTGGCAGCCTCACTAACACCAGCAGTCAAACAGCCTACTTCTGAATTAATTTTACGCGTGCATAAAGTGAATGAAACTTTCTGCCAGAAGTGATGTAAACAGTTTTTAGGACAAAATTCCAACCATTAATACCGGGTGCAAATTGTGAATTAATTTTGAGAGGCAGGAAATTCTCGTGTGTGTGTGTGTGTGTGTGTGTGTGATTGATGACCTAAAAATCAAGTTTTGCTAAGTTAAACATTAAATCAAATTTGTCCAACACCTGATTTTCTTTTACTTGTTCAAGGGTTCAGAGTTACTAAGTCGTCAGTTTTTATGACCCTAGATTGTATGCGTCTTCATTACAAATGCACACACAGTTCCAACAGGAATAATTATCATGCCTACTTAGAATCTCTGATACAACCCCAAACTACAGTACAGTATATCATAAGCAATATGTGTTTTCGACCACATGTAATAACGTCTCTCTTTTAAAGTAACAGCATAAACAATGAAAATGATAATTAAAAAAAAAAAGTTGTTCGTACGGAAGGAAAGATAAAAAACATTGTTGTGAGTTGATCCCAGAGTGTTGTAGTGAGTATGCGCGGGTGGTGGGGCGCGTCATCGCCCTGCTATATTGGTCTCTTCTTAGACGTGTGGCTTCACCCTCTTTCTCTTAACTCCTCCTCCTCCTCATGTTTTCCTCTTAACTATAGTACTGTACCTGTTAATTTTTTTTATCATCGTACATCAATATTTTGTTCTTGGAAATTTATTAAATGAAATCATTCCAAGTGTTCAATAGTTTGTTTGCTCTGAAACAATTAAGGATCACCTGAAGATTAGCCCCCAGCTTACTTCACTTGATGAGTAAACACCCTGAACGTTACCTGGGGGGGGGGGTATGTTAGGTTAGTGTTAGGTTGGTTAATCTCTAGATGAAATAAGGTGGGGCGAATCTTCAGGTGACCCGTAATTAACGTCTTGTCTCGACCAGTTGATGTTGAGATAAACACAGTACAGGTTTAAACAGTTTTTATTGCAATAGGTGTAACGCACAGTGACTTCTAGTAGTTCATCAGAATGGTTTATACTTAAATAAGTCATGAAGGAGTAAGATCAGTATAAGACATGATACACTAATTCTCAGAAATCTTACATTACATTTTGCACCAAAGGCAGTTGAAAGTGTAGTTCCTCAGTGGTTCACGCTACATGTTTACTTGTCACTATTTACAGCTTCATAAAACTCATAAAACCAACCGTACATGTAAATCAACAACTGCTTCCTCTTGTATCTGTGACAAATGGTTGTTTTGAACGTGTAGCCCGGCTGAGCCCCCCACACACCAACACTGGCTCCAACACAATGTACAGTTTTCGTTACTCTCACTCACTATTACGGCGCAAAGTCATAGTGGTGGCGTATCTGCGTCCCTCGCAGCTAATTCTGAACGCTGTAGAGGGAGACATAATCTTGGAATATAGTACATACTCTCGAGAAACACATTCACAAGATTCACACGTTTGAGATAAACACACACTCCTCAGGTACATCACTCTGAAATAAACGCATTCTTGAGATACATACACTCTTAAGGTACACATTCAAGAGCTGTACAGGGCGGCGCCCAGGCCTCTTGGTCCATGTCAAGGAAGTTTGTAGGAGAGCTGCACACTCAGAAAAATTTGGCACACCTGGAGAGCAGTCATTGCTCACGTCTTTCCATTAGCTGGCGCCAGCACAACCCTGGAGAGTGCACGTGGGGAAACACCAGCCACACCTCACGCTTATTCTCCCTTGAGATTTGTGAGTGGCACACACCCGCTGGTTTATGGAGCGGCCAACATTGGCAATGGAGATTACTCCCGTTACTACCGTCGACGTACAGACTTCCGTACTGACTTGGTGCGCCCGTGAATGGGCGGAGGACGAGAGTCCTGGTATGGTTGATCCTCCATATACAGACCCAGTTTCAAGCCACATACAAACACTTTTTCTTTAATGTCTTGTTTGAGAGCTCTTAGTTTAAGCAAAATCTCTTCCTTCATGAGAGTGTAACACATGGCGATGATGCCCATGCCTATCAGGAGGTACATGAAATTGATGATAAGTTTGGTCTGGCTATCCTCCGTAGCCCGGCCGAACCCACCGCCGCCAAAGCCCGGAACGAAATCTCCAATACCGATCTTAGCGAGAGAGGTGAAGGAGAAGTAGCAGGAGTTGAGGTAAGACCATTTCTCCCACTGGGCGAACATGATAGTGCCTGTGGTCATATAGAAGATCATGACCCACATGCAAGCAGTGGAGGGCACGATGATGGTGTGCTCCTCGCCCTGATCCTCGCTCAGCTCCGCCTCCTCCAGAGTCTTGGTCTTGTTCCTGTTGATGCAGCGGTACATCGCCCGGTAGAGGAACTTGAAGGACTTGGCGAACACTCGACCCATGTTCATGAAGTAGACGATGTAGAGCGGGATGCCGAGGACGGCATACATGATGGTGGCGATTTTGCCCCACTCTGACTTGGGGGTCATGTGGCCGTAGCCGATCATGGTGAACACGCTCAGACAGAACATGAGAGACGCTGGGAAGTTCCACACTTCCTTGTGGGAGCGACCGTCATATCCGGATTTCACTACTTTCACAATTTCTTTCTGGAAATCATATAGTGTATCGTTGACGTCTTCGTACCACTGGTCTTTATGTAGGACATTGAGGTGTTCTGTAAAGTTCCACAGCGTCCTGATGGTTGTGTTGTGGATGAGCGAGGTGCGGTTCGTCATCCAGTACTCCTCCTTACCCTCGATGGCTATGAAGGCGAAGGCACCCATGATAGCGTACGACACTACCAAGCCACCCACGCCTACTTGCGTGCACATAAACGACACGAATTTCCTACAACAGATTTTGCATCGCGCCCTGGAGCCCTGCGAAGATGACGATGATGTGCCGTAGGAACGTTGGGACGCGACACCATGAGACCGTTGAGACGCACGCCCACGTTCTACAGTCATCCTGCCGGTACAGTCTAAACTTGGGCTCTTACAATAAAAAAGGATCCAGCAGCCCTTTAATTCAGGGAGCGCTTACAATACACCCGGCAGCACTCCGGCACTCTGGTAACAACCTCCCGTCCTGGCTATGTCCACGGCCGTCTACTGATGCTGTGACGAGGTGTGCCCATAGCATCACAAGATTATCCATAAGTCTGTGTATACCTGAGTAAAGTGTTCACTGGTAGGGGGACGAGCACCAGGTGTTCCATGTTTACCCGCGGGTTCTGCCACAGCGACCAACAGCTGATATATTCCCCCGGCGTAGCCCGTCTCTATGGGTGCGGCTTCCCCGGGGGCACAAGCAACACTGTGTCTCCTCTCCCTGCTTCACCTCGCCTCGCCCCCACCCTGCCCCGCTCCGCCTTGCCCCGCCTCGCCCAACGCCGACCCTCCCTGCGTCACCCCAGCCCAGCCAACCTACGCATCTTGCATTCACTGACATAGGTACGCATACTTTCTGTAGTATAACTATAGTGAGTTTCCTGTGGGTATACTGTACCTTGAGTGTAGCGGCCACAGGTGTGCCGTGATGCAGACCACATCTGTCATCCCCTGTCCACACTTTACCAGTCAACACACTCACCACCGAAACTTGTGGTAGATAACAGATGGCCCTCCCTCCCTCCCTCACAAGGTGCTGGCAGCGGCCCAGTCTCACGCTCGGCGGTAATGTCTCATACATAGACAGACAGAAATCCCCAGCATGCCACCGGTCATATGTCATACACAGGTACACATACATCAGTACACATGTACACATACGCTAGTACACAGGTACACATACTTCAGTACACAGGTACACATACATCAATGTACAGGTACCCATACATAAGTACACAGGTAAACATACATCAGTACACAGGTACACATACATCAGTACACATGTACACATACATCAATGTACAGGTACCCATACATAAGTACACAGGTACACATACATCAGTACACAGATACACGTACATAAGTACACAGGTACACATACATCAGCACACAGATACACATACATCAGTACACAGATACGCCGTACACATACATCAGTGCACCGATACACATACATCAGTACACAGGTACACATACATCAGTACATAGGTACACATACATCAGTACACAGGTACACATACATCAGTACATAGGTACACATACATCAGTACACAGGTACACATACATCAGTACACAGATACACATACATCAGTACACAGGTACACATACATCAGTACATAGGTACACATACATCAGTACACAGATACACATACATCAGTACACAGGTACACATATATCAGTACATAGGTACACATACATCAGTACACAGGTACACATATATCAGTACACAGGTACACTTACACAAGGAAATTACACATGTACATATACATCAGTACAATACACAAGTACACGTACACCAGTACAGTAAAATGTAAACTTAGACCAGTGCACATCTACAGACACATACACTAGTACATTACACATGTACACATACACTAGTACACACGTCCACATACACCATTACAGTACACATGTACACATATACTAGTACGCACGTACACCAGTATAGTACACATACACGCATACACCAGTACAAATCTACACATATACTAGTACAGTACACATACACTTGTACAGTACACATGTACACATGTACTAGTACACACGTACACATATACCATTACAGTACACATTTACACATACACTAGTACACACGTACACATACACTAATACAGTACACAAACACTAGTACAGTACACATACACCATTACAGTACACATTTACACATACACTAGTACACACGTACACATACACTAATGCAGTACACATACACTAGTACAGTACACATACACCGTTACAGTACACATTTACACATACACTAGCACTGTACACGCGTACACTTTTGCTGTTCACTAAAAAGTGTTTTGTTTCCTCCTAAGAAAAAGGAAACCCCGTTGCCATTTTTTCTTTTTAAAAAAACAAGACATTGTTCAGAATCTCACTTAGACGACGGAGGTTTGGTTCTCGGGTAAAAAAAATATATATATATATATATATATATATATATATATATATATATATATATATATATATATATATATATATATATATATATATATATATATATATATATATATATATATATATATATATATATATATATATATATATATATATATATATATATATTAGTAATAATAAAATAATGCATATCATCACCAGAGAAAATAATATAATGGTAGAGATACATAAATATAGTCGTAAATTTTAAGAGTTGGACAACATAGTACAGTACTGTCTGGTGCCGAGGAGCAGTGTTGGTGCCAGAGGTGGGTGGTGGTGCGTGGGCTGTGGGTTGCCTTGACGCGTTGTTAAGCCGAATAAATCCCCTGGATAGCGTTGGTCAGAACTATCACCGTTTAGGTATCTGCTTTTTGCTGACCTGACGTGAGATGCCTTATCTGAAATACACACACACAAACACACACACACACACACACATACACAAAGCCTCATTCTCCATTGCACACTTTAATATATACACTTACATAGACCTCATCGTACTTTGTACAGTTGCATACTGTATATATGCACACATCATACATAGTGAATATTTACTCAGCATAGGCCTACACAGCATACAGCAATTTTACAGGTACGTCACAGCTCTCCAGTTCCACTTACATGCACACTTAACATACATGTCATACACATTGCACCAAACCCTGTATATTCACCTCCTAAAAACTTCCACACTCATTATACTCTAACATACACTGTCAGGACGTATCTGGGCCACCTACCTCGACACAAACCAGCTGACTCGAGATATCTGACCATAATTTAGCTAATGTTTGGATGAGTTCTAATTACTCTCAGCGCCATTGGAACGATCTTCATCAAACTTGGCAGACAATCTCACTGGGGTCCCAAACAGGTCAATATTTTACTCCATATCATTTAAATTTAAAACTTGATACTTTTCACTGTGAAGAATTACATTTTGAAAGCATTATATCATGTCAGTGGTTCCCATACACTATATGGTCCGTTAAGGCCAGTATGAATATATCACACTGTATATCAAGCAGGCAGTGTGATCAGCTTTGCACTAGACCGCCTTAACTTCCCCAAATTTAAAGTTATGTACCCATTTACAACTGGGTGGACTTGGAGTGTCCCAAGATTCAAACCAGTGACTCTCAGGATAGCAAGCGAGCGTTGTATTCGCTGTCTCCGCAAGCTGATTTGTTATAGGATAACCATTGACAAGTGGGAGTGTGGGCTGACGTGCTACCTTGTGCTCTGGTCTGGTATAAGCAACATGACCCGTATAAGCTCACCCACAGTTCTAAATGTATCAATATTGAGTGATATAGATCTTGAGCGACATAAGCAGGTGTGCTGCTTTGTGTACTCAAGCCCTCTAGAATATTTTCATAAAGACAAACACTCACACGAGTGGGAATTGTTTGTCACTTCCACCAATTGATAAACATAGACCGAGATGTACAGGAGATTGTTTCATTATAACCCTACAAACGTCCGCATTGGAACGTCGAGGCTTCAAGCTCTTACACACATACACAGACACACACAGACACACACACACACACACACACACAGTACTACACCAACACACTTCAGCCTCCCAAGAGACAACGCTCGGGAAAGCAGTAGCGAGAATTCCTCAGAGTGATTCAGAATATTTATTACTGGGGAGTGAGTTATACGGTGTGTAGGAGGGGAGAGAGACAGTCAGGGTACAGGAGAGCGAGACTTAGAGAACTTGTTCAGTGACTGGTGCCTTCAACTAATTGGTTCACAAAGTAGCAGTATATCAGCAGTTTAATGAGATCGTATGTGGTGTTGGTCCCGGCCGCGAGTGTTGTGTGTCCATGACGGTCTCCTCCACCTGTGATCACTTTTGCTTGTGTGTGTGTGTGTGTGTGGGGGGATTAACTGCTAAGAATGTATTTAGAGATATTTGTATGTATCTGTGTGTGTGTGTGTATTAACATATTACCAAAGTGCTTTTACTTGTTTCTAAATATGTTTGTGTGAATCTGCGTCTTTGCTTTGTATTTATGTTAGAGTATATGTTACATGAATATATGAATGAATGTGTGTGACTGATTATACGATATAAGGCTATCCTCTTGATTCAGCCCATGTACTATTATAGTGCTATACACCCCCCACCCTGCCGCACACCTCGACTTAAACACAGTCATCCCAAAATAAACAATGTGTTTTTGTGAGTCATGACAGCGTTGGCCGTGATCCCCCTGGTGAAGGGCTGACTCCAGTGTTTAGTACCACAAGTGGTTTGATATCAACCCTTGAAACTTCGGACACCTGGCACGGTTGAAAAGAGACACAACATCCTTGCTTCCTCGAACCTGCCAACGCCTAGTTGACAAAGTTGTACGATATATTTTCCTTACAGATATAAGAATGCATTGAGTGTTACACTTAAGCAACGTCATAGCAATGGCATAACTAAATGAACATTCTCGACACCAACTCGGGGGGCTGGGGAGGAGATGTAACTTATGAACCATTGAATATCCAGATCAACGTCTCTGTCAAGGGTTCATGGTTATTTCCGATTTTTCTGTTCACTATCTAGTTCCTATAATGTATAATTTCAACTGTTATACAATGAGTTAATCCTTTTATGAATCCTAGACATTGATCCTTGTCCATTTATTGCATTGTCATGATTATTGTAGTAGTCTGAGATACTGTAGGTGCTGGTGGAAATAATCGTAACATATACCTCTGTCAAGTTTGCGGGTTGCGCAGGGACGGTTCGGCAGCTTGTTTGCTCGAATCATCAAAACCAGGGTTGGAGTAATTGTATTTGTAATTTAATTGAAATGTAATTAATTACAAGAAAATAGGAATTGTAATTGTAATTGAAAAAGTTATGTTAATTGTAATTATAATTGTAATTTAAATGATAATCATGTAATTGTAATTTAATTGTAATTGTGAACTCAGTCCCTTGATTAAATTTTTAAATCAACCGCCATCATGACCATGGTCATGTATGTATTTTTTGTGGGGGCACGGGGGGCAACTCAAGCGCCCGGCGGCACACACTCTAGCTACGCCACTGCTGTAGAGACAATATTTCATTGTAATCAGACGAACTGATTATGTACTAGAAATTAATAAATTAATATTAATCTTTTATTTTAACTGGGGGACACAAGCCCCACAAAGGGTCAAAGCTCAAGGTTGAAGAAGCCGCAAGCCCAGAAAACTGTGAGGGGTAACTTTTTCGGAGTGAGAGTTGTGAACTCTTGGAACAATCTGCCAGAGAGTGTCTTGACGAGGCCGAGTGTGAGCTCTTTCAAGACCAGACTTGACAAGCACTGGAACAGGTTCAGATACATTCAGGAGCCAGTGCATGCCCAGTAAGTGACCGATCGCCCAAGCCACTAACGAGCCGATCAGTGGTGAAGAGGATAAAAGTAAAAGTAAAAAACGTAATATACCATAGATTAAAAGCATACGCTCTTATTGCTGTATACAGCAATAGTTTGGAAGCAATGAAATATCTCATGCTACTGGCCACTACATTAGACTTCTGTCTTAATATTTGAGTTCCCAACAATAACGTAATCCTATACAATTAAGCAGGAAATACAGAATACAGTATAGTGTAGGAATTCGTGGTATAATGTTGTCTAGCACTCCGGATGAATGGAAACTCTAAGGTGGTTTTCTTGTATAATATAAGTTATATGATAGACAGTCTGGTGCTGGAGGTGCCGTGTGGTGAGGAGCTGCTCAGTGGAGACGTTCGGTGAGTAGCGTGTTGAAGGAGGTAGATGTGCAGGAGCTTCGTTAGAGAAGATGTTGCCTGTTGCTGGCCTCCTGGTTGAATGAATGCTGGATAGCGTGGAGCTTGCTGGAGTAGGTGTTGCGTGTTCAAGAAGAATGGTCAGAATGAATCTCAATGGAGAGACAGAGCTTATATACCCAGCAGCCGTGAGTCCTCTATGAGTCATGTTGGGAAAACCCGAGAAAGTCGCCGGTCTCTGGTTCCGTTGCTAAGATACGGTAACATCTGCTGTCGCCGCTCGCTTGGTTGCTAGGGAAGATGGTAGCAGCTGGTGACGCTGCTATGCAGTTGTAGGGGAGAAGTCCACTACAATACTCCCCCTCCCCTCCCAGCGCGGCGGGAGGCTGGATGTTGTCCGGGTTGTGTCCCACACATAACACATACCGGGCAGGTGTATGTACGCCTCGACCGCTACGTGTAACAACTCCGTCTAGTGACACAAAACCTTTGGGAGAATTAGGAGGAGAAAGAGGGTTTGGGATTAGAGGAGGTTGTACAAGCAATGGTTGTTGTGCTCCTGCTGCTGCAGGGGCTACATCAGGAGGAGGGTCCATGGCAGGAGCAGGTTCTATGATAGAAGGGAGGTCTATTACAGGTTCAGGTTCTATGACAGGAGCAGGTTGTACATGAGGGTGAAAAGAGGGTGCCCAGAAATGTCGTGGGCGTGGTGTTGCTGCCGGTGGTAACTGCGGGTAGACTGGTGCAGGCGTAGTTTGTTGATGGTGCTGCTGGGCTGGGGGCCCGACGGGTAAGGCGGCCGGTTTGACTCGGTCTATGCTGACGGTGTCATGTCTGCCATTCCGGATAATTGTCAGGAACTTTGCTGAACGGGTAACCACCTGGAAGGGTCCATCGTAGGGGCGTTGTAATGGGTTGCGGTGAGCATCATGCCTGACGAAAACATACTCGGCTGTGAGTAGTGCAGGAGGGATGTGTTCAGGGCGCCGAGTAGGCTGGCGTGGAGCAGTAGCTCTGAATGCAGAAACTGCTTGTCGTAGCTTTTGGAGTAAGTCGTGACGAACGGCTGGAGTGGTTTGGTTGGGATCAGGAGGAAGTGAGAAATCCCCGGGTAGCCGAAGGGGCTCGCCTAGTGTCAGATCTGCTGGGCTACAGTCCATATCCTCCTTGTGTGACGCACGGATGCCAAGGAGCACTAAGGGAAACGCATCAGTCCAGCTGTAAGGGTCGTGCTGTGCCTTGAGTGCGTCCTTCAGCTGCCGGTGAAAACGCTCTACCATGCCGTTGGCTTGAGGGTGGTATGCTGTAGTGCGTTGTCTAGACGTGCCGAGGAACTGTAGGAGGTGCTGCCAGAGTTGTGACTCAAACTGTACTCCTCGGTCAGTGATTTTTTTATTTTGCCGCTTGCAGCGGCTACTTTATTGTGCACCCCACACTCATCCTGTGAGCGGTAGCGCAAAAGGATTACAGAGTAGGGTTTACAAAGGGTCATAATAATTAACCCCAGTTGTCAGGATATTATGGCACTGAAAGTTACACAGTATTTCATTTACATTATTTGTTTAGTTCTATACATAAAGGGTAACTTATTCACAAATGCGTGAGAACAGGCGTGTGAGGCAGTATGTCTGGCCTCACACTTTGTTATTCACATTTACGTGGGAGGTATTCAAGCACATTGCGTATTTGGTTCTGTACATGAGAATTGATATAGTTACTAAGTGCAAAAAAGTGGATACAATCTTAATATGTCGGCTATCTTGCCATTAGAGATGAAGTGTTGTGCCATTTCACACACATGCTTGGACCTGTCCCTAAAAGGTTCTATCTTCACACAGTCGAGGACGTAGTGTTCAAGTGTGTGGCCATATGTATGGCCACACACTTTACATTTAGTTTTGTTTACATCTGCTTGAGGAACATACTGCCAAAGGTACTTATATCCTAACCTTAATCTAGCGGTTACAACATCTTGTAATCTAGTGATCTTGTTACTTGCTCCATATACATGTTTCACTTGATACATCTCATCATGGTAACCTATGGATCGACTAGTGCCTGTTTGCACTTGTCTACTTGCGTCAAACTCATCAATAAGTTCTTTCCTAATTCCAGTTTTAAGGGTTCTTTTTGACAGACCCAAATTGTATTCAACGGTGTCTTTGTTAGACGCGAGTTTGGCGAGGGCATCAACTCTGTCATGTTTTATGAGGCCTATGTGAGAGGGGATCCACAACAGTTTGACCCTGACACCCCGGTCAACAAGGCACGCATATTTGTGTCTGGCTTCAGAGACAAGAGCGTGACAACCTGAGCCGAGGGTACCAAGGGCAAGTAGTGAGGATAGAGAGTCAGTGATGGTGAGACTGTCAGTAACAGTGGTTTCAATGAATTTAATAGCTGTGAGTATGGCAACTAATTCAGTTTGTAGAGTGGATGCCCAGTTGTTAATTCGAACTCCTTTCTCAATTATATTACCGTCAGGTTGAGTCACAACAATAGCACTTCCAGCCCTCCCACAGGCGGTGTTTAGAGATCCATCAGTGTAGATGGTCAGTGGTTACGGTTGCGGGGGAGCCAAAACGGGAAACCCAACCGGACATGAAGGCGCGGGCAGTAGTCTCTGCTGTAGCGTTGGGCATGGGAATTGCTTCTGTCCACCTGGTGAAACGGTCGATGCAGGTGAAGATGTAGGTACTACCGTAGGATGATGGTAGAGGTCCCACGATGTCGAGGTGTACTACTTGAAAACGTCCTTTGGGAATAGGGAAGGTTTGTAAGGGGGCCCGTATGTGACGATGTATTTTGGAGGGCTGGCAGGCCAGGCACTGGGCAGCCCATTTCTTAGTATCAGACTTGATGCCGGGCCAGACGACACGTTGCGTGAGGAGGCGCTGGGAGGCCCGCACACCCGGGTGGCTGAGACCATGGATGCGGTCGAAAACAGCGCGGCGGTGGACGTGAGGCACGAACGGTCTAGGCTGTCCACAGGATACGTCGCACCACAATTTTATCTTTGTGCCAGGAACAGGGAGTTCTTGGAGTATGAGGCCTGAGGGGGATGTCTTGTATGCTGCCAGGTCTTCGTCTTTCTCTTGAGCCGCGGCTAGCTGCCCATAATCAATGGGTGGAGATGAGGGAAGAATGGTGGATATACAACGAGAGAGGGCGTCGGCGATCTCGTTGTGGCTGCCTTTAATGTGTTGGACGTCGCTGGAGAACTCCGAGATGTAAGCCAAGTGGCGCAGGACACGAGGTGTATGTGACTGGGAAGCTGAAGCGAAGGCGTGGACGAGGGGCTTGTGATCAGTGAAGATGGTGAACTGACGGGCCTCGAGGAAGTGCTGGAAATGTTTGACAGCCAGGTATATGGCCAGGAGTTCTCGATCAAAAGCGCTGTACTTGAGGTGTGGTGGTTGAAGCCGTTGTGAGAAGAAAGCAACGGGCATGAAAATTCCGTTGATCTCCTGCTGTAAGACGGCGCCCACTGTAGTAGAAGAAGCGTCTGTTGTGAGAGTGGTCCGGGCGTTAGGTGCGGGGTGGGCCAGGAGGGTGAGGCGTGCAATGTGCTGTTTGATAGTGGTGAATGCCGTAGTAGCCTCTTGAGTCCACATGAGAGACTTGTGAGACTTCTTTGGGCGTCCCTTGAGAAGGTCGTGTAGGGGGGCTAGGACGGTGGCAGCTCTGTCAATGAAGCGGTGGTAGTAGTTGACTAAACCCAGGAATTCTCGGAGTTTCTTCGCCGTTTCAGGTTTGGGGAACTCCCTAATCGCGGTTATCTTCTGTGGTAGGGGTTGTATGCCACTGGGCGAGACTCTGTGACCGAGGAAATCGATGGCCGAGGTTCCAAAGACGCACTTAGCAGGATGAACTTTCATGTTGTTGTTCTGCAGGCGTTGGAGAAGGAGTTGTAGGTGGTGGCGGTGCTCGGCAGGCGTCGAAGATGCGACGAGGATGTCGTCAATGTAGACGGTGACAAAATCGAGGTCGCGAAGCATATGGTCCATGAACCTCTGGAAAGTCTGTGCTGCATTGCGTAAGCCAAAACTCATGAAAGTGTACTCGAAGAGTCCAAACGGAGTGGTGATGGCTGTCTTCTGGGTATCTGCCGGTGCTACTGGGATCTGGTGGAAGGCACGCTCCAAGTCGATCTTCGAGAAGATAGTCTTGCCATGAAGTTTGTGGTGAAAGTCCTGGACATGCAGAATAGGGTACCTGTCAGGTTTGGTGACGAGATTCAGGGCTCTGTAGTCGCCACACACCCTCCACTCGCCGGGTGTTTGCTTAGGAACCATGTGAAGAGGCGATGCCCAGGGACTCCTTGAAGGGCGAATGATGCCGTCTTGCAGTAGTTTGTTAAATTCTACTTTGGCTGTGTTCAGGAGCTCAGGGCGCAGGCGACGAGGGCGTGAAAAGACTGGTGGTCCTTTGGTTTCGATGTGGTGGAAAATTCCCGATGTAGGTGGTGGGGGTAGGGAGACTCGGGGTGAGAAAAGCTCCTTGAATTCGTCGAGCAGGGAGGAGAACTCGTTGGAAGGTGCAAGACAGGTGATAGTGTCGGTGTGTCTGGCACGAGAACCCTGGATCTTGCGTGCTGTATGCTCATGGATGAGGCATAGATGACTTGGTTTGACGCCGAGCTTGTGGAAGGTGAGGAAGTCGAAACCAAGGATGGGTTGAGACACGTCTGTTATCACGAATAACCAACGCAGAGTCTTGGGCAGACCGAGGTCTAAGGCGAGGGTGCGTACGCCGTAGGAGGCGATGGAGGTACCGTTGGCAGCGAACAGGTCATACGAGGGTTGCTTTGACTTGTCTCGTAGTGAGGGAGGGATGAGGCTGACCGATGAACCTGTGTCGATGAGGAACTTCTTGCCGGAGGTGCGGTCGGTGACGCGCAGTAATGAGACGCCTGGAGGGACGGAGGCTGAGGCGTCTACCAGCCTCCGGTGTTGCCGTTTCCCGAATAGGTGCAATAGGGCTCACAGTTTCGAGCATTGCGGCCGAAAGTCTGGTGATACCAGCAGAGGGTAAATTTGTTGTGCTGGGGGTTGGCTGCTGTGTGTCGGAACTTGTAGGGCGTGGTGTGTGAGTCAGGAACTGGCGCAGCAGCGGGTATGGAGGAGCAGAACTGCTCAATGGTGTCCATCCTGCGGTTCAAAATTTGCAACAGGTCCTTGATGTCTTGTGAGGTATTGCTCGGCTGAGGGGTGTTGACCCGGCTTACAAGTTCGATGGTAGGTACTGGTGTGACCGTGGCGGCAAGGGGTGCAGCAGCGCACTCGTTAAAAATTCTATCTGCCGCGGTTGCATATAGTTCTGGTGTCGTAGAGTAATCTACTGTGGACAGGATGTTGCGTACTTCTGTGGGTAGCTTTTGTGCGTGAAGCTGGCGCAGGATAGAGTCGGGGAGTCTGTCTGTGTGACGGGAGTTCAGCGGACACATCTCCTCCCAGAGACGTCCCGGGGTTGAGTTCCCGAGGGAGATAGAGGATAGATCTTGCAGGAGATTGGGGCTGGTCTGTTGATAACACGTCTTCAAGGCATCCCGCAGGGTAGCGAATTTGTTGTCATCTGGAGGGTTGGAAATGGTTTGTGAGACCCGCGTGGCCACTTCCGTGGGCAAGGCACAGAGCAGGGCGCCATACTTTTGCTCGTCGGTCGCTCGTGAGCCGGCGAGGGCTGCTTCCACATGGTCTAGCCAGTCCTCGACGTTGTGGTTGAAAGTCGGCAGAGAGATCCGTCCGTCCTCCATCCTGTGTGAGTGCTTATCTCCGGGAGTCACCATTTGTAGGAATTCGTGGTATAATGTTGTCTAGCACTCAGGATGGATGGAAACTCTAAGGTGGTTTTCTTGTATAATATAAGTTATATGATAGACACTCTGGTGCTGGAGGTGCCGTGTGGTGAGGAGCTGCTCAGTGTAGAGGTTCGGTGAGTAGCGTGTTGAAGGAGGTAGATGTGCAGGAGCTTCATTAGAGAAGATGTTGCCTGTTGCTGGCCTCCTGGTTGAATGAATGCTGGACAGCGTGGAGCTTGCTGGAGTAGGTGTTGCGTGTTCAAGAAGAATGGTCAGAATGAATCTCAATGGAGAGACAGAGCTTATATACCCAGCAGCCGTGAGTCCTCTATGAGTCATGTTGGGAAAACCCGAGAAAGTCGCCGGTCTCTGGTTCAGTTGCTAAGATACGGTAACATCTGCTGTCGCCGCTCGCTTGGTTGCTAGGGAAGATGGTAGCAGCTGGTGACGCCGCTACGCAGTTGTAGGGGAGAAGTCCACTACAATAGCATCCTTGAGTCTTAGTTATGTAAGTGTGAAGGAAGATATCGTCACGGTATATTAATCCTCCAGGCATTCCACAGTTTGGCTGTTTGAAGAAAGAAGGATGTACTATAATGGGTTATTCTAGTGTGACCGACATCCGTAAAGAAACCGTGGGCACCACAGGCAATACGAGTGTTACGAGCCCACGGCCTTGCCGGCGGTACAAGGATGCCAAATCCACCGAACAATACCCATTAAAATACCTGTAAAAGTGAGAGGGGTGAAGCAACTTTGCGGTGAAGAGAAATGTGAGGAAGATTATCAACTAAAGGAGCAGAGTTAATAAGACGAAATGCCTTTGCCAGCCCACACGATTAGTCTTCAATTAGAATATGACGTCCAATGTATAAGAACCACTGTCCTGCATGGCAGTGAACAGTGACATTAACCCACATGAATCTGACCTATATATGCTGTTAATGAATATGATATATTTCTTTGTGTACGAACCTCTGTCCTGCCTGGCAGTGAACAGTGAAATTAACCCACATGAATCTGACCTATATATACTGTTAATGAATAAGATCGAGTGAAGCCGGCCACCTTACCCGATGGGCCCCCAGCCCAGCATTACCCCCAACAAACCACGCCTGCACCAGTCTGCCCGCAGTTGCCACTTGCAGCACCACCTTGTCCACAACATTTCTGGGTACCCTCTTTTCATCCTCAGGTACCTACTGCTCTTGATACGGACCCTACTCCTGACATGGACCCTGTTCCTGATGAGGATCCTCCATCCGGCCCTATGGACCCAGACACCCCATCCGGCGCCCCTGAGGACTTTGCACCTGCCGTAAGAGAAGCACCACATTCCTCGCCTGTCCAACCTTCTCTTATCTACAACCCCCCTTCTCCCTTTGCTTCTCCCACAGATTTTGTCTCACTGGACGGAGTCGTCAGCCGTAACGGCTGAATGGTTCACACCCCCGCCCGTTACGTCTCACATGTGGGATACAACCCTGCCGACAACAAGTTTTCTGCAGCGCTCGAAGGGGAGGGGGAGTATTGTAGTGGATACTCTCCCCTACAACTGCTGGTTGATCACTTGCCGTCTGCTTACCAGCCAACCAGCGGTGAGTTCCTAAAGTGATAGGCCTCACTTTCGGACTGCACAGTGATTGGCCCGTTACCACCTTCACCTCAGCCAATCAGCAGTGCCGCTCACTTCACACCTCTCCAACCTGATCCGGCAGAATCATATAAATACCCCCCTGCCTCGCCGTGAAGGTCATTCTACTCAACGCTCTCAAACAGACAAGACCTCCTCTCAACAAGCTCCTCACCACACAGCAACTCCCTAGCACTGCATTGTACATACAATACATAATATATTCTAGGGTGTGACAGTTGCCCCAACTTTGTCCTACAACGCTGTTCAAAATTTTCGTGTTGCAAATTTACATAAAAAATACCCACGTGCAATTTTTTGAAGATTCATGCATATTTGAGTGAGCACCAGCAATTTGAAAAATAGCGATTTTGCTTATACGGCATACTCGCCTATATATGAGATTACACAACCATCATAACGGATATTAACACAAATCATTTGCCTGTCTTAATTAAAAGCTGTTATCACTAACACAAAAAAGTTAATCATTCTTACTCTCATGGTACATTAAGGGGTTTTATCATATATTCACAAGGTATTATTTCTCTAGAGCAAGAAACCATGATTCCTGTTCGGAAACAGATGATCATTTGCGCTGATTAGGAACGCGGAGTCTGTCATTTTCAACTACTTGAAGGACTTCTTGAAAGCGCTCCACATCCCTGGCAACATTAAGAAAGTCATGGCAAAGTTTTACACCACGCTGTGCAGCCTCATTGACGACCTGAAGGTAGTTGTCATGATCTGCCCATTCACTGGCTGGACTGTGGAGAAACTGATAGGACATGCCTAAAATGGTGAAGAACCGGCTTGAGTCAGGCCCAATTAGGTCCACCAGGGCAGTGCCACTTTCTGGGACAGTTGGAAGATATGGCTTTCCATAGCCCCCCATGATTGAGCCCCACTCTCTTAGTAACTTCAGTGCCTTCATGGCAAAGACGGGCCTTCCTCATCTCCTCTTTTGTCCTTTCTTGTACTTGGGACGAGAACAAAGCCAGTGGGGCCAACTCCTCAGTTAGGTACCAAGTGTGTCTACCAAGTGCCACACGTGCTTTGTCAACTATTGCAGCGTCATATGAGGCAAATTCAGCCAAGGTTTCGACCAAATTCAAGTCATTCAGTGGCGCACTTGCTGGAATGGGGCAAACAATCCACCATGGGACATAAACAGCGACTGTGAACACAGCAAACCGTTCTAACTTGCTGATTTCACTTTTAGTCAACCTCGGCTTTGGGAAACTGTTCTTTGATCTGGCCTGACAAAAGAACAATCTTGAGGGTATAGAGCAGTTTAGCCATCCATCTTGTTTTGTGAAGTGCGCCGGGGTAGACCATCGTGAAGTTCACTGGCTCGGATCCTTTAGTTACAAGCAGCAGACAAAGCTCTACCAGCTCCTTGTAGTCGCCATGTGTAACTGGTTGGGCTAGAGATTCACGGAAGAAGTCAGCCATCTCCTGCTGGCGCTCCTCAAACACTCCAGGCATTGCGGGGTAGTAGTATTTCTTTTTTTCATTGTACGCCAGTTGAGAGAAATGGGTCTTGAACCTAGAAATGCAATTATTGGGATTATTGTATTTCGTACTAATCTATAAGATTGTTTTAGGGGTATTAAGATTGATATGATCGATCATTTGCTTGGTGTTAGTATATCTTGTAAGTCTAATAAAAGAAATTCCACTAAATTTGTTCATTAGATAATAATATTCCTTGTTATTTTGTAAAGCCGACGGTGCTAGCTCAAACATGCACCGATCTCCAAGAAAATTTACAGGGGTGTTTCCTAGATAAATACACAACACTAAAACTTTGAACACCATTTTTTATTTTTGGAGGGCAACGGTCACACCCTAATATATACAGTACCTGTATATTATATATAGAAAACGCAATTGTGTGTTGTTGTACACATGGGGGTGGTTGGCGACAGTCATAGTCGGGCGCCAGTAGCTAGTAAGGTGGTCAGCAGTGGCGGGTGCGGTACGATCACCATGGTGTGTCGCAGGAATAATCGCCGGCCAGTTAAAGCGAAGAGTATAGCGTTGTGTACTATAACAATTGTTGCTATGTGCAAAAAGAAGAAGCAAATGCAGAAAAGGGAATGGTGCAAAGAGTGGTTAGGTCAAGGAAAAGTATTGGGAAGTCATGCCAAGATTTTACGTGAACTGCAAGATGGACATGAGCAAGACTTCACCAATTACATGAGAATGGACCCCAACACCTTTTACATACTTCTAGCAAAAGTGGAACCATATATAAAAAAACAGGATACCAATATGAGGGAGGGTATATCTGCAGAGGCTCGTCTAGAGGCAACATTTATATATCTTTCAACTGGGTGCACCTACATGTCACTAGTATAGAACGAGGATATCAAAACAAAGTTTGTCTCGCATAATACCTGCAAATTGTCAAGCCATGTATGACGTACTCAAGGAAGATAACTTGCAGGTGAGATTTGTAGTACATAAAAATTCATTGAATAATGTTAGAATTATGATATACTGTACATAGACAGGAAGCTATGGGACTAGAGTGAGGAGAGCGGCAGGAACGAAGAAAACACACGAATGTCCTCATTACATGATACATAAACAATCTTCCGTTTATTGTCACGTCAACAATGTACATTGCATAAGCTTATTTGGTTATACACTGGACATCTGGACCGAGCGGGAACATATACGTATCACATTTGCAGTACTTAACTCAGGTTTTACAAAGTGCTAGCATACGTTCTGTCAGTATCTCTGTTCATACCTCACCGACTTGAGGACCCCGGGGTCAGCGGTGGCGTAGTGATCAGCTGTTTGTTACAGTCACATGAGGTTCCTATAATAACTAGTGTCTTGCATTGCAGGCTTGTGTAATGTTGAATATTAATAACAATATAATAGGAATGTTGGTTTTCCGGTTTTATCGATTATTAATAATGAAAATATTATAACATATTAGTATTTGTGAAGGGGGGTAACCCTGCCATACACATGTGATACATGATGGACCTGTCGTCGCTCCATATCCGGCAGCAAACCACCAGGCAGGCGGACTATGATTTCGCTCAACGACGGGCACGGGCACTCCGCTGGTTTGCCCGATAATGGGCATTTAGCGTGTGCCCGCCGGGCACTGCTCGATCGTGTGGACAGGCCTTAACAAAGAAAAAATAGACAAACACAAAGAGAAATTTGACAACTGGCCATATACAATACGCTACAGGTTAACTGGCCTGTTTGGACGGAACGGCCCAAGTGCTCATGGATGAGAGTTATCAAATATCTTTTTGTTTTACCTATACTGTATATGCTGCCCTACAGCTAGCACTCATAAATTGATGAACAACTCCTCCGTAAACTTCCTGACCTCTCGTACGTCTATGGGAAAGGGTCGCGGAAAGGGGACGTGATTGCTGCCCGTATCATCATTGGGTATGACTGCTTGGGAGATTGGTATCCCCGCATCCCCTGAGCAACGCTCTTGTGCATTATGCAGAAGACCCGACAGCAGCACCCTTATCCACTACCTCCTAAGATGTCCCCACACACAACGCTTCCATGACACCTGCTGGACCACCACTCCACGACCCCCTGATGGAGACACGATGATCCTCCCCATACTGGCCAGATATTTTGTAAATAACATTGATTATGTGTTAAAGGAATATCCTTCCTTCCTTCCTTCCTTAGGCTTTAGTAAGCCCCTTTATAATATATATACTGTATATACTTGTCACACTTGCCAGATGCTTCTGGTGTCATTGTACAGGGGTACCTAGTGACAGCACTAGGATCCCGCTTCCTCTATCAAGGAATAAACAATTGAAATTGAAATTGAATTGATAAACAACTGAGGATTGCAGGTGTGTGGGTTTGGTCTTTAATTTTAAAGAATTTTTTAATTGAACTGGGTTTTGAAGACTAGTCTAAGAGAAATTTGTGGATAGAATTCATTGAAAAGCTTCTTACGTTTGTTTCCAAGGGTGAAACTGAGTGGGCCTGTGTACGGAATGGTGAAATACAGCTGCTCCCCGACTTACGACGGGGTTAGGGACCGACATCCAGGTCGTAAGTCGGAAATGCTTAAATAATACATTAGAAAATCTAAAATGGGGGGCTCTTTTTCTTCTCAGCACCACAAAACACTCACTTTTAAGCTTGCCAGCCATTTTAAGGTGAATTACAGATGAAAATTTTGTCTGTGTATTGACTTTGGGACTCAAAAATACGTAATATGACCAAATTTTGGTACGACTGAGGCAGGTCGTAAGTCGGGGAGGAGCTGTAGATAGAATATTTAGGAATGGTGTGGATTTGAGGCTGTGTGGGACTAAAAATCCTATTAAGGATTTTGCCTATACAGTATAGGTGTCTGTAAATCTCTTAGGGAAACCATTGTTAAAGAGTACAGTTAACGAGCACAATCCGTTCCAGCAGGTTGCTAGTTAACCGAAAAACTCGTTAACCAAAACCATTGTTTCAATGGGTTTTTGGGTAATTGGTTTCAGCCCACAGAAAATTGCCTAAATTCAACAAAAAAGGTAGAAAAGTACACTTACTTTGAGGTGTGTATGTAGAAGGCTCCTGGATGATGATGATGGGAATTAGAATGGGGATGGAGGAGAAGGGAGAAGAGAAGGCATTGGGGTGGAAGAGAAGTCACCCCATGACACCATGTCACCCATAAAATTTTAGTTCTCTTGATGTAATTCAAGATTATTTTCTTTAAATCAACACTGCACTGCATTATATATTGTCAATATGTAAAATACATGTAAATTTCAAAATGACCAATAATTTGCTTGGAAACACAGAAAAAAAGTGTTTAGTTGAAGAGAGTCTCAAGCAAGATGTTACCTCCACTGAAAACAGAGAGAGACTAACGCCTGTCTGGTGTGTTAACAGGCTGGATGGTACGCCAGAAACTAGTTTCTTTACCTTCAATTATGTTCAATAATTGTTAAAATGACTAAAAAAGTTAATATTAAACTTTTAAAATTATTGAATGGTATAAATGTCTTGATATTTACTAAAATAGTAAGGAATTTAAGCACTAAAACCGATTACTGTGTTGGCGGACTAATACTACAGCTGGTGGACCGCCAAATGCAAGCTAAAACGTGTTGAAGTCGGCTCGTAAAAAACTCGTTAATCGAGGGATTGCTTGTTAACCGAGGCGCTCGTTAACCGAGGGATCACTGTAGTTCCTTTATGTATTTTAGTTCTATGTCCAAGTGGAAATAGTTTGAACATATATTAAAGGCCCTGTTGGTAAGAGAACCTACTAGATTTCGTTAATAAGAGGAATGAAAGATGAAAATTTTTAGCTCAAACCAGTGAATGTTGGTTTTCTGTATAAGGCCGTCTCGAAACTATTATGAAGACGGTGGATATTAACACCATCTATCTGGCCACCTTCTTATCTGGTCACCATCTATTTGACCACCATCTATCTGGCCACCATTTTATATGGCCACCATCTATCTGGCCACTGTCTTATATGGCTACGTTGCTCTCAACGGTTTATATAAGTAACAAGATTTATAAAGATTTATATGTCATGGAAGCCACACATCCACAACATCGATAAAGCTGCCTCCCGAAAGCTGGGAATGCTGTACAGATGCTGTAACTACTTCACTCCTGAGCAGTTGCTTCAAGTTTATAAGGGATTCATTCGTCCTAACTTGGAGTACTGCTCTCATATCTAGGGTGGCTCTTTTGTCCAGCTGTTAGATAGGGTGGAATCAAAGGCATTTTGTCTTATTAACTCTCCTCCTTTAGTTGATAATCTTTCTTCCCTTTCTCTTCGCCACAATAGTCTTCACTCTCTCTCTCTCTCTTTTACAGGTACTTTAAAAGGCAATGTTCTGTTAATTTGGTATCCTGTGTACCACCGGCAAGGCCATGGGTTTGTAACACTCGTTCTGCCCGCGATGCCCACTGTTTCTCTGTGGATGTTGGTCACACTAGAATAACCCATTATAGTACATCCTTCTTTCCTCACACAGCCAAACTGTGGAATGCTCTGCCTTCTTCTGTGTTTCCACACTCATACAATGTCTCACTTCAAAAGCTGGTTTTTCAGAATCTTCGTGGTGTAGATTAATACAGTCGGCCCTTAACATACGCGGGGGTTAGGTAACAGAGATACCCGTGAATGTTAATAATCCGCGTATTTTTGCTGCCCCCTAAAAACACCCCTGGCCCCCCATGTCCTTATTTACGGTATATACCTGTGTGTAGTTCGAGTTTTTAAGACCAAATTTTTGGTCAAAAAATTGGGGGTCGATCTCTAAACGGGTAATAGTTTCGTTAGGTTGAAAAATATTTACCAGTAACTACCAGTAAACAATGGAAACGACGCACCACTAGCTGTGAGTGTCGGTACAGTTGCCAGGGAGGATCTCTTGCGTCATCATAGCAAGCCCAAAGTAGCCAAATGCCTGGTATGGTAGCACAGGACGATGTAAAACATAAAGTATTAATTTTTTAAAGTTTATTTATAGATACATAAATTTTTGTTCATTACATTTGAAGCATCAATCTTTGTTAATTAAATTTGAAACAAAAGAAAACTACAATAACGTATTTCTAAATACCTGGTATTTTCATTAAAATATTACATCACAAGTATATTTTTCCTTAAATGTGACTGAATGAATTTATTCTCAGAAATAAATATGGAAATGTAATATATTTAATGTAATGACGTACGTATTACAGTGGACAGTGGGATAAAATCATGACGAAAACAATGACTTTCGCTTTCTTTCGTTGTTCAAAAGATTTTACCGTAATCGCTTTTCGAATGGTTTTCAGTTAAAAAACTGTTGTATTACAATAATATTCTATCCTAATTCACTTGAATAAATACTACGATACCATATTTCTGAATATTTTCATTAAAATCCATCAAAATCATTTTCCTTGTCATCGTCTTCAGCACCAAGCAGCTCCTCCCAGTCTTCTCCTTGAACAGGGCTAGAGGGTACGTGTTTTTCGAATCGTTTTCAGTTAAAAAACTGTTACATCACATATATATTTTACCTAAACTGCGCCTGAATGAATATATTCTCAGAAATAAATAGTAGTTTTGCTGAAACGTGATGTATTTCAATGTAAAATATGATAAAATACATGATGAAAACAAAAGACTTTATCTAACCTTCTGATGTTCAAGAGATGTTACTCGTTTTTGTAATAGTTTTCAGTTAAAATACTGTTATATTACAATGATATTCTATTCATACTGTGTTTGATATAATACATTCACGGAAATGTAATATTTTTGCTGAAATGACTTACGTATTACAGTGGAAGTGGGATAAAATCGTGAGGAAAACAATGACTCGCTTTCTTTCGTTCAAAAGATGTTACCGTAATCGCTTTTCGAATGGTTTTCAGTTAAAAAACTGTTGCATCACAAGTGAATTAGGATATAATATTATTGTAATACAACAGTTTTTTAGCTGAAAACCATTCGAAAAGTGATTATGGTAACATCTTTTGAATGAAAGAAAGCGAAAGTCATTGCTTTTGTCACTTTCCACTGTAATACGTACGTCATTTCAGCAAAAATATTACATTTCCTTATTCTCAGAAATAAATAGTAGTTTTGCTGAAACATAATGTATTTCAATGTAAATTAGGATAAACTACATGAAAACAAAAGACTTTACCTAACCTTCCAATGTTCAAGATACGTTACTCGTTTTTTTAGTAGTATTCGGTTAAAATACTGTTATATTAGTGATATTCTATTCATACTGTGCTTGATATAATACATTCATGGAAATGTAATATTTTTGCAACTTCAATGCTGATCTCAACACAAGAGTGGTCACAGCGAGACTGACTGACTGAGGGAACGCGGGGTGGCGCGGGCGATGTTTGTGTGTGTGGTGTCGCGCGCGGTTTGAATAATGTATATTCCTTTGAATGTATATTCCTCCAGCGGCAATCCGCGTATTTGCAAATCCGTGTAAGTTAAACCCGCTTATGTTAAGGGTCGACTGAATAATATTTTTCTCTTCTACTGTATTTTTAATTTCTTTTTACTCTTGTTTTTTCGCCCCCAGGCCCCATTGTGGGTTGATGACCTATGCCATGTGGGCTATTCATTGTATAAAAAAAAAGCAAGTGCAGTACTGAACAGGAATTATTATAATAATGTAAACACACACGCACTTCCGGGATTGAGAGATTTCCCGGGTAACGAGACGACCCAAATCCGGAAAAAATACCTCATCCCTGAATTTTCCGGATAATGGAAAAATGTTCTTGGAAGTTCCATCAGCTCTTGAACCCAGAAAAATATCCTCCATCCCCGGAATTTCCCAGTTACAGGAAAAATTTTCTCAGAATTTCCGGAAAATGCACCTGATTTTCATCTTTCAAACCTGGAAAAATGTCCCCCTTCCCCAGAATTTCTGGAATTTTCCAGGTACTGGGAAAATTTTCTCGTAATTTTCCAGAAAATGCGCCCCTCGGAAAATCGTGCCCAAAGGCGGAATTTTATGAAAAATTCCAGCTTTGGGAACAATTTTCCGAGAAAATTTAAATTCTGGCTATCTGAGTTCCAGTTAAGAGGGATTCCGGCTAACGGAGATATTACTATATGTATACAGTATCTGATTTGTTTGCTACAGGAGGCTAATTTTCTGTATTGCTATAACTCCAGAAATGATTGATATATTCAAACTTCTATACATATTTTCATCACATTGTAATTATCAATAAAATATATATTTTCATATTATAAAGATATACTGTACAGTATATTCTTAATGCAGTACTGTACTGTACTTTATTCTGAAGTCTGCTGTAGTTCATGTATGAATATAAAAATTTAAGGTTCATAGGATCTGATTAATAATATAATAAAGCTCCTAATACTTACATAATGTTAATAATTTTTTGCCTCCTTCATGTATGTTTCTCATAACTGTGATTTTCTTTTTCGTGGCAGAGTAGTGTGCTTACATCCTTGACCACGACACTTCCATAGTACAGTGTACTAATAATATCCATGATACATGCTGTACATGGTAAAAATATCCGTGTTTAGTATTTTTTATTTTTTTATGGGCATTAGCCCACCTGGGCACAGGTTACTGACCTACATCAGGGACTGGGAGGCAAATACGTATACAGTGCATTATAATAATAATAATAATAATAATAATAATAATAATAATAATAATAACTATAAATTAAAAATCAATAAAAAATAAAATAATAATAATAATAATAATAATAATAATAACCATAAATAAATACGAAAATGAAAAAATAAATCAAGAGTGAGAAACGATATATGTATGTTGTGTTGTCCAAGTAAGAGAAACAATTGAGACCCTGCAATTGTGTGTAAATGAGGCAGAAAGACAGATCAGCAACCTGGGACTTGGTCACAATTTACAAGATGCCATATGGCACCAGGGTCTACCATTAGACAACACATTATGCTTCCAATATCTTTCCAGGCAGTAGTACCTCCCTGTTTGGTAGCTGCCTACTACCTACACATACAGTAAACCCTCGATAACTCGGCATTTGATAACTCGGAATTTCATATAACTCGGCATGGATATGGTCTCAGCATGTATTATAGTATTGTATAACTCGGGAAATGCCGAGATATATAAAGTTATCTGGGAAAATCTCGGCATATTTGGCCACCTGCATAGTAGGTGTACCATGCCTCTGTCACCTACCATACCTCTGTGTCACTTACCATGCATCTGTGTCACCTACTATGATGATTCTTTCTTCATCTGCAGTGCTGGTAAGTTACTTTTATACATTTAGTAATTACATGTACACATATATTTATTGTTGTATTTTTGTAGGAGGGGGAAAGTGCCTTGATAAGTCGGAATTGGGATAACTCGGCAAGGCCTGAGCCCCCATATGTGCCGAGTTATCGAGGGTTAACTGTACAAGGTAAAAATATCCATGGTAAAAACAGCCATGACATATTATTCTTTTTGAGATAACAGATTTTCTCAAGTCGAGCTAAATTGTTTTGTTTAGGCAAAGAAAACAAATAATGTACCTCAAAAGTTACATGAGTTATTTATTGATGGGCAAAATACATGAGAGTATTGATTAATATAATCGTAATAGTACATGTGCAACATGCTAACATCAAGAGAGAGCTGTCCTGCCACTGTATAGTTCTGCCAACTTGTCAATATATCAAGTTTTTCAAATGGTCTCCACTTAAAGTGTAGAATACTTCACTGTTTACTTCTAGATGTTCACAAGTAAGATGAAATAACACTGGCTTCATATTTCTTAATAATTCTAAACTTATATCCAGCTATAGTTAATATTTTTACAAAGATAATTATATGAAGAGAATGAACATACTGTTTATAATAAATAAACTATTATTGTGATTAGCTGCCACACATAAAACTTTCAAGCAGAACGAAATTTTGAACATTCAGTAGTGAATGTAAGTGTACACAGGTACGTACTGTATACAGTACTGTACCAAGGTTCAACCTGCATTGTCTAAAATCAACACAAAATAATTAAATAAATATATTTTTAATGTTTATGTTCACATCAACCAAAGACTAATTTTGCCAATGGTTATAATGCTTAAGTGACAGTTGGTAACTTGATATAGCTGTTTTTAGAACTGTAAATCAATTTAAACAGCTGCCCAGTGAAACAAAACTTCACTTGATATGTTATCTCAACCACTTTGTCATCTACTGATCAACTTTACCGTTGAACTTTTCAATATATTTTAATCTATTTCTTTGTCAATACTAATTACTGACAATTGAGGGGGAAATATTCCCATATAGTAGAGTTCAGTTTTGATGTGTGGCAAACCCTGCTGCTTCAGATACATCAAAACTGGGTCAAAAAGCCTCATGAAAGAGTCTTATTAATATTTAATTCTTGCTAGGTTTATTAAGGGCCCTCCTAAAACAGAGAAGTGGATTCCATAATCTGCTCAAATATAGAGCTAAAATCTTTTATAGGACATAAAACGGTCCAATACTTAACACTGATAATGAGGCAGACTACTTAGGTGGCACAGACAGCTTCACTGAACTTCTCACTGTGAGACCCTAACCACCGCACCAGAGATGTTACCAGGAACTTGCACTTTTCAATATTTTCGTCTTTACAATAAATATTCCTAATTTTTAAAGCAACTTAGAACTACATATGGAACCTCTAAACAACTGAGGCATATGTCACAATTATAATACAAATGTTGACAGATGGTAAAGTACTTAATGATCTCATCAACAAGATCACAATGTAAAAATGATTTCAATAAAACATGACACACTGAACTGCCATATTACAATAATGATGTACAAAGGCAGCAATACCTTAAGGATGTAATACTGTAATTCAAAATAATGAAAAAACAAACTGAGGTATTGAACAATGTAACCTTTTCCATCTCACAGTTCTATGTCATCATCAGTGTCTGTAAAAGAAATGCTAGGGGACAATGGTTACATGCCTCACCCAACAATAAGACTGGTGAGTACCTGGCTTCATCTCTGGCTTCTCAAACATCATGACAAGATCAACATTTATGAGCTTCTCATTCTCAGTATCTAATAATATAATTGGCTGCATCTCTAGTTCTCAATATTAACACCCATGAGCTTCTCACTAAATATCCAACTGCAAAATTGAAACCAGCCACTGAATTTTGAGGTTACCTTTTTTTTTTAAAGAAAGCTGCCTGTCAGCAAATCTGTTTATATCCTGTGACACCTTTAAATCAGTCACATACACATACTGTATGCATGCAAAGTGATCCCAGGGATGTTGGGCTGGTAACCTCCATAAAGAAGATGTAATCAGGTATATTAAGAAATAAAAATAAAAATTGTGGTGAATGACAGGAAGCTGGATATCTTTTTTTGAGCAAAGTAAAATCAACAAGTTTAGGAAAAATGTGCAAAGGAGAAGTAAGGTGTACACAATGATGAGTACAGTACTGTACATGAATAGAGGTTTGTTGTTAAGTAATACAATGTAGATTACTCTAGAGGATCAGGTTAAAATAATGAACAAGAACTACACTACTGTACTGTACTGTACAGTATATTACTGTGAGTGCAGAATTTATGCACCAGGAAGTGAGAAGAGATAGCAGGAAAGAGAGACCTTTTGGAAAGAACTCAAGATTTTTTCTGAAAGGTTCATTGTTATAGAAACAGTGATAGTGGTAGTAGATCTCAATACAAGAGTGTGTGAAAAGGAAGTGGATGAGAAGGTAATTAAAAATGAAATGTCGCAAATGAATGTGTTTAAAGGGAGGTTTTATAAATGGTTTAAAAAACACATTCATAATATTTATGGAGCTTATTATAATATGTATTGGGCAATGTGATGTAAATATACTGGGAAGAGTTGTCTGATCATTATTTGCAAAAATTAATAATATTAGTGAAGACTGTTAAGGCATGAGACAAAAACAGAAATAGAGCTTTTATAGTTGATGAGCTAAAGAATGTGAAAAAGGCTGAGAATAAGAGAATGATTAAGAAAAAAATTAATATATGTACAGTCACCCAAAAAAGTCCTGTCGCGAACCATGAACCCCGAGATTCAGACTCTTGAATCCGAAGCATTTATGGACAGAATAATGTATCAGTGTCTACTGCTTCGGGTTCACGAGTCTGAATCTCGGGGTTCGTGGTTCGCGACCGGACTTTTTTGGGTGACTGTACATGAGAAAGAAGTGAAAGGGGTCAGAGAAGAGTCTAAGGGCATAATTCTAGTTATTTTAGGAGAGGTGAGGTGTGCTGATACAAAAAATGTGAAATAAACACAAAAAAATTAAGAAGAAACCTAGTTTTATGTGTGAGGAGAGCAAGCCGAGAGAAAAACTGCCCTCCTGAGGCAGGGGAATAACTTAACGGTAGGTGCAGTGTAAAGAAAAAAAAAGGCCAATAACGAAATTCAATGTATCTTTTATGCTAAAATTAAGGAAATGGCTACTTACGTGGCCAGACAGCCTGGAGGCTACTTGGCCGGGAAACCAGTTGTGAGGATCCGGCGCGCTCAGTTTCATACTCTAAGCTAATTCATGTGTCGTTCTAACATTACACTGCAAGGTATATCTCTCTTATTATGACAAAAAAATTTATTGAAAGAATTTATAAATTTTTGTAAAAATTCTTCGAAAATCTGTTTTACAGGTGAACACATTTTGTTTTCAGATATTCGTCAACTACTGTACAGTATATTCTCAATGTCTTGCCATGTATGTATTAAACTTTCCATCTTTGGATAAGTTATCCATTGTAATCTATACAGTACTCTACTGTACCCAAATAAACCATAGGAGCAAGATCTTTGGTGTATTTACAGAGAACAGTACAGTACTGTACTGTATAGTGCAATGTACATATCAACATAATATCCAGCTAATAAGCCAAGGTGTGAAGGTTCTCTGACCTAACCTGACCACCACAGGAACATGAGGTCACTTGGAGAAATACACTATGTTTGACAACACAAGATTTTTATATGTGAATTTAACAGAGAAGTCAAGGAGGAGATCATAGATGTGACCCCAAGGGCAGATCTAGGGGGTCCTGGCAGTTTGGAACCCCCGTTTCATCAGAATATTCCAATACCTTTTCTTTAATACAGTATTGTACTCAAGCATTTTTATATAGTAAAAAGTATTTATTGTATTATTGACTTCAGAATATCTCCTAATATCAAATGCACATGGCTTCAAAATGGCCTCAAAATGCCCATGATATTGGTCAGATTTCAACAGTACAATAATTCAAATTTATATTAATTCTTTCAATATTAATTTTTTCATGAGAGAGACATATACCTTACATTGTAATGCTAGAATGGCACATGAATTAGCCGAGAGTATGAGGCTGATTGCACCAACTCCTCACAACTGGTTTCTTGGTCAAGTAGCCTGGATATTGCCCTCCAAATTGAATCAGGCTCAAAATTTTTCATGTGAGAACTAAATGAGTAGCTCCTTGGGTTTCTATGCAAGTGTTAGTTTAGCTGTTGCCGCCATATTAGTCTATTTTCTCTCTCTCTCAGAACGGTCAACATCGACCCCAAGAACATGTCCGGTGAGGAAAAGGTTCACATCCTTGTTCTGTTACATGAAAAAGTTCTGCTGAGGGAAATCCAAGGCAGGGCACACCAACAATTAAGATTGAATTGAGTAGCACACATTCTTTCTGCTCCACCTTGAAAATCATCTCCTGGTAGACCCAGAAAATCTTCCAAGGCCACTGACCTGTTTATATGATGAGAAGTGATGAAGAATCTGAGAATGTCTGCAGCAGAAATATAGAAAACCCACCACAACCATCTTCAAGATGCCAGAATAAACAATTCAACACAAACTGCAAAGGCAGCTGAACATTCCATCTCATCATGTGGTCAGACAAACAAACATTCCTCACCAAGCATATACTGTACACCAACAGCAGCTCCAATTTGCACATAAACACAATAACTCCTGTACGTATCTACACTTTGGATGTTTCCTAGGAAACGCAGTGTCAGGAAAACGGCACTTCTCAGCCATGTGATTCCACGAACCGGAGAGTGATTCAAGGTCAGTCAGGATTAAGGATCAATTAGATGAACAGTTTCATGAGCTTGTATGCTTCAGACACTATTCAGCTGTAAAAGCAATGCCATATTTATACAGGGTATTCCCTTTTATCCTACCTGATTACAAGTTATTAAGGGATCTTCCATGTCAATAGCTTCCAGAACTCAGGTCACAGAAGAATTCACCTAAGAATAACTAGCAATTCACATAATTATGTAATCCCTAAACACCTTCTGCATCTGTTATCTCAGGTTGAATTAGATAAACCCACAGGGTTAATAAGATACTGGGGCATGTACCTCAGATGAGTGGATAGCATCACCATGGGTTACCCTTATTGAAAGTGCATTCACTGGCCAACTCAACCTATTCCAGACAACTATCAGATCCCTGAAAAAAAGTGATCTATGATTTATCAATAAAAATCTTAAGTATGCAAACAAAATATTCTTAGCATAGTAACAATTTGGCTAAGAATACTATACTTATATGTGTGACAAAGCCAACATGCATCTCTCATGACACTCCATGTCACCCCCAATCCTGGATCAACCTACAGTATATTGGACTCGGCCTAACCCTAGTTAAAAGAAGATGAATTGAGGGACTTTGTCTGTGCGGATAACAGTTGTTGGTTCTAAGGCTAGTCCACTGCTGTACTGTACAGTAGTGTACTGTGATATATATATATATATATATATATATATATATATATATATATATATATATATATATATATATATATATATATATATATATATATATATATATATATATATATATATATATATATATATATATATATACATACGTATGTATGTATGTATGTGTATGTATGTAAAAAAATTCGGTTAACGAAGTTCTTACGAACCGACCTCAACATGTTTTCGCTTGCACTGACCGGGCAACCAGCTTTAGTATCAGTCCGCCAATACATTAATCGGTTCTAGGGCTTAAATTCCTTACTATTTTAGTAAATATCAAGAAGTTTATACTATTCAATAATTTTAAAAGTTTAATATTCAATTTTTTAGTCATTTTATTATTGAAATAATTGAAGGTAAAGTGACTAGTTTAATGCGCGGCATCCAGCCTCTTAACACAGCAAACAGGAGTTAGTCTCTCTCTGTTTTCACTGGATGTAACATCTTGCTTGAGACTCTCTTCAACTAAACGCTTTTTTTCTGTGTTTCCAAGCAAATTATTGGTCATTTTGAAATATATTTTACATATTGACAATAAATAATGCAGTGCAGTGTTGATTTAAAGAAAATAATCTTGAATTACACCAAGAGAGCTAAAATTTTATGGGTGAAATGGCGCCATGGGGTGACTTCTCTTCCACCCCAATGCCTTCTCTTCTTCCTTCTCCTCCACCCCCATTCTAAAATCATCATCATCATCATCATCCAGGAGCCTTCTACATACACACCTCAAAGTAAGTGAACTTTTCTACCATTTTTGTTGAATTTAGGAAATTTTCGGTGAGCTGGAACCAATTACCCAAAAACCCATTGAAACAATGGTTTCGGTGAACGAACTTTTCGGTTAACGAACGACCTTCTGGAACGGATTGAGTTCGTTAACAGAGGGGTCACTGTATATATATATATTACTGTAAATGGCTGTTCTGGTTGCCCCTTGTGTTTGAGTATGGCCGGTCCAAGGGCCACCTAGATGTGAATTTGTTTAAGGTGTAGAAGCTGTCACTAATACAACAACCACACCATAAGTTATCAAGCTGCATGACCCAGTGTCACGGAAGAGTTCGAGAAGATCGGATAACTCACAAACTGCACTGGCTAACCATTACACTGGAACACAACCCGCGAATTGATTAACATCCAGGTCCCCAATTACTGCTGGGTAGACAGAGACAAACAACATTAAGAAACTTGCCCAAAGTTTCACCCTGCCCCGGAATCAAACTGAGTCCACTTACTTGCGAGGCGAGCATGCTGACCATTACACCATAGGTCGCCATGGCTGTTCTACAAACACTATGAATAACAGAAGGAGGATCAGATTAGGAAGTACCATAAGAGAAATGATAGGCTTGACCCATTTCATGCATAAAGCAGGAAAATGTATATAATAACACCCTCAGGAACAGACAGGGAAAGAGTACTATCAGGAAGAGTGCTCAGGCAACATGGATGTATTGAGATTGTGGTAAAAAAAAAAAAAATGTAATACAGAATTCACAAGTGCATCATATGATGTATAGACTCATCAAGAAGAAGAGAGAATGGGAACTAATATACAGTACACTAGAGATGAGAAAGTTGGCCATCCAGGAAGCAAAAATGTGTGTGTATGGTGTTGATGCTGATGGGCGAGCCTATCTTGTGTGAAACAAAGGTACTGTAAAGAGATTTGGGGTTTAATGAGGAGTCCTATATAGCAGCACATCTGCTATAGCAGTTAAGAAACAATAAATGATACTGAGTGAAGGAAGAGCTGTTACTGTACCATACAGTTAACTCCTTCATTCGTTAAATTCTTTCTTACTTACATATGTTCTTTCTCGGCTCATAATAGTTCATCTCGTCATTACTGTTAGCTTAAAATTAAACAGCAAAGTGGCCTCTCTGTAACCACACTTTGGGAGACTACAAAGTGGCCTCTCTGTAACCTCACTTTGGGAGACTACAAAGTGGCCTCTCTGTAACCACACTCTGGGAGACTGCAAAGTGGCCTCTCTGTAACCGCACTTTGGGAGACTACAAAGTGGCCTCTCTGTAACCAAACTTAGGGAGACTACAAAATGGCCTCTCTGTATCCACACTTTGGGAGACTACAAAGTGGCCTCTCTGTAACCACACTTTGGGAGGCTACAGAGCCAGTGTTTACAATGTTAATACTCAACAATGAAATTTAGGGTTTTGATATATTTTAATATCTGAATAGTTTAAGGGTCAAACAATTTTACACTCTGAAATTACCATCTTAGATGGGAAACAGAAACTGCATAAGAGAAATGTAGTTCCCTTAAAGGTGACAGATGCTCTAGAGAAGACATTATAATGGAAAAAAACACCACAAAGATGTTTACATATTAATGGCTTCCTGAAGCTGCTGTGACACAAGATACACCAAGAAATCGCTAATCTAGTTAAATGTGACAGGTTTTTTGCATAACTTATTGGCAATGCTAGTTAAGGTAAACTCAAGCATATTATGAAGATTACTGGTGCCTTTAGGCATATAATCAATCATTAAGCAAAGGGTCTGCACTACAAAAACATTATCTGTAGTGTAAGTTGTTCAGTACAACAGCAAAACCAAAATATGCTGTTTCAGTCACAATCAGTCTATCGTAGTCAACAATAAAAAGATGGAATTAGTCTATGCTTTACTTGCTATTAAACATCAAATACTGCACTACTTATCTATGGAAAAAGTGACAAGAAAATCCAGAATGGTCATATTAAAAACAATTTGGTGATAAGAAATACAGCTTACCTGTACTTTGCTCGCAAAAATGATAAGAAACATCTTGAGTTCTACTAACAACAAATATAATAATATCAAGCTATAGCATTTTGAAAAAAATTATAGAAGTCTACACCAACCCATAGAAAGGATTTCATAATATAAATTGCATTTTGCAGAAAAAACAATGAGCTTCCCATGGGAAGTAGTTAATTGATACATACAATATCAATAATCCAACCACAGTAAATTAATGATCCTAATACTCGATAAAAGCTATTAACTTTTTATCAATTTGGTAATTCCTAATATAGGCTTAGTATCATGAACCCGGTAAAGCATGCATTATAGTCAGTATAGGTGAGACCTTTCTTACAAAAATTATCCCAGTCAGCCTTGCATATATGTGAGACTTTTCTTACAAAAATGATCCCATATAACTATAATTGTTAATGAGTAAGTGGCCACAATGGCCCTCCAATCTATTAAAAATCTAAATTATGGTAAACCTTACAAGAATCATCTGACTAACACACGATCTTCACCAAGGTTCATGTAATTTGGACATATGTCACCAGGTAACGCAGTTGCCTGGGAATGAACGCCCTTGCTGAAGCAATGCTGTGCTTCTCCACTTGAAGTGCCTGCTAATGTATGCTCAAGCGCAAATGATGCAAACTGGATCCAGAAAGTGTATTAACTGTTAACTATGACCCAAGTGATAATCTGACAGGACTGCAGAACAAAATACAGTATTACTGAGTAGCAATGTCTACTGATATTTCACTTTTATATATATATATATTTTTCAATCACAATATATTTCCATTAACAGTGTATGCTCATCAAATTATTCATTTGTCAATTAATTACTCTGATGACATAACAATTGACTAAAAAAAAATTCTTCATATACAGTACTTAAAGTTTTATTATTGAATAAGTTTTAATGATCACTGACCAAAAATAAAATATTTGCAATGTTTCACAGTAATATGAATATAAGTTTGTAAATCACACCCAAATTAAAAGAAAAAATTAAAAAATGAATTTCCATCAATTAACTTGAGCTTGATTAACTGGCAAAACAAATATTTTGTCAATTTGATCAGCTTGTTCTGTGATCCAGTTACTGTTAACTTTAAAACACTGACAAGGTTCCCTAAGTCTCGATACAACCACCTTTTTAAACCGCTAACCAATCTTTGCAAAATAAAGACCGAAATTTCCACAAAAAAGGTGGAAATATGAGATGTTGACTAAAACCATAGTACAGTAATTCTATAATTATCTACTATCTTCACAAAAAAGGTAGATGAAACATCCTCAATAAACGATGGGCGTATTATTCAGATAAACATCAATGTCGCTTGCATATTCCAGTTCACTCGTCAGCGGGAGAAGCTGCTCCAAAAACGTCCAGTGCAAACATCATTACGCTAATTAGCATTTATGTAGAGTAGCACTGGAGTCACATAAAATTTTCTCTACTGTACAATATTATACAAACTATTCCAATATGAAACACACACAGGGTATTCATCATGGCAAACATTAATATATGATGCACAATGGATATACACGGGCAGTGATTTTTTTAAAAGTATCTCTATGACAGCATGAAGGTCATAAACAAAGTTCATGAGTGAGGCTATGGAAGAGCAGCTTTCTCATCTACCAAATCACTTTCTCAAACTTCAAAACTTTCACCATCACTGTAAGCTGACAATACAGTAATGTTCACTTGTACATGACCCCACACTACACAATAATGTTCACTTATACATGACCCCACACTACAAAATAATGTTCACTTATACATGACCCCATACTACACAATAATGTTCACTTATACATGACCCACACTACACAATAATGTTCACTTATACATGACCCACACTACACAATAATGTTCACTTATACATGACCCACACTACACAATAATGTTCACTTATACATGACCCCATACTACACAATAATGTTCACTTATACATGACCCACACTACACAATAATGATCACTTATACATGACCCACACTACACAATAATGTTCACTTATACATGACCCACACTACACAATAATGTTCACTTATACATGACCCCATACTACACAATAATGTTCACTTATACATGACCCACACTACACAATAATGATCACTTATACATGACCCACACTACACAATAATGTTCACTTATACATGACCCCATACTACGCAATAAAGTTCACTTATACATGACCCACACTACACAATAATGTTCACTTATACATGACCCACACTACACAATAATGATCACTTATACATGACCCACACTACACAATAATGATCACTTATACATGACCCACACTACACAATAATGATCACTTATACATGACCCACACTATACAATACTAAGAATCAACTAGCCTTCGATAGCATCACTGTACAATGCATACTGTACATTAAAATATATTTTAATTCAATAATAATTTGGGAAGTTGATTCCCAAAACTTGTTCAAGCTTCTGCTACTGGATGTCACTATTAACCTATGCAAGATAAGCTGATAAATATGAATGAATGTAAGATAACACGTCAACATTTGTTCTAAATCAGCTGACATTGACAAACAATGACCTTCTTCCTGCATTTACAATAATTAATGGCCAACTACTTTTAATATTACAAAACACTTATATATTCTATGTCATCAGCAATAATAATTATATTAAGTATCATCATGTTAAAATATTTTGGGATCGAGCTTTTGCCTTCAAGCGTATCTGCCCAAATTACAAATATTGGCATCATTGTTACCCTATTTGAAGCAGCATCCAGTAGCAGCAGCTTTATTTACAGAGAATAAGAACAAAAATCATCTTGTATCCACTAGTAGCAGGTAAGACATAAATACAAAAATATAAAATTTGACAGACAAGTACAGTCTGGGCATCTACATGGTGATTTACATAGTCTGGGCATCTACATGGTGATTTACAGTCTGGGCATCTACATGGTGATTTACACAGTCTGGGCATCTACATGGTGATTTACACAGTCTGGGCATCTACATGGTGATTTACAGTCTGGGCATCTACATGGTGATTTACACAGTCTGGGCATCTACATGGTGATTTACACAGTCTGGGCATCTACATGGTGATTTACACAGTCTGGGCATCTACATGGTGATTTACACAGTCTGGGCATCTTATATGGTGATTTGCACATCGAGCCTTATTTATTCTCAAGTAAGGAATTCAAGCAAATTTGCACATCCATTTGAAGATGAAGATAATGGTGTTGAACTGTCATGTACAGTATAAATATAATCTGATATACTGTTCATTCTTCTAAGCTTAGCTTAAACAGGGTTTGATTGCAACCATCCAACTGGTCAATTCATCAGCTGATGAGAAGGCCAGACACATTTACCAATTTTCAGGACAAACATGGCATTATCTTTCCTCAAAGATCCTTACTGTAAACTAATTTTGATAAGTGTGAGCCATTATATGACTGACCAAGAGATAATGCTTTGATCATTAATATTTTCTGGGATTCTAATCATATACAGAAAGGTACATTTTTCAAAATAAGAAAAAAGTGTTTTTTTTTATCAGAGTAAGTCATGCTTACTTAAAATAACACCCACATATTTCTTAAATCATGACACATCTGCATGATATATGCTATATTTTAATACACCATACTCTCTATAAAAGTACAGTATAAATTATTACAAATGAAATATTGCTTCTGAAATTCAGTTTTATGATGCAGCCTGAAAAGAACTACAGTACAGTACTGTATCTGTGTACAGTATATGCCCACCAGGGTCTATAGGTTAGGGAGCCAGGCATCCCTAAACTTAGGTGGCTGGGGACAATATGAAGATGAGGCAACCCTCCTACAGCAATGTAATCCCTTAAACCATCTTTACCACAGCAGGTTAAGCAAACAGTGTGTTGTGAAGCCTCACAGCAATATTCGAGCTGCTCTTCAGGTGACTGCTGCCCTAGACACACTCACAGAACTGCCTTCACTTTCAGCCAAACCCCTAAGGAAACACCTGGGAGGAAGAAGGGACTCAAGTTGCTTATTCTGGGCTCACTCATTAGAAGCAACATCAGAATCAATCCTTCATTTATGACCTAACACCTTTCAAGAGCAACTTGTATCAAAAGCTACCTGCAGAAAGAAAGGATAGGGAGGTAAAAAGACACCCCAGCTGGAGGTAATTCAATTGTATACAGTATTTTAAGTCTTGAAATCACTGTCCTCCAAATAGAGTACTTAGGGACCTCTTATGCACAGGACATCATGGTCCATACCAACAACTTCTATGATTAAGAGTCCACACAGTGTAAAAAAAGAATAAAAAAAAAAAATCAGTTTCCTGGAAATCAAGTAAACTTTTTCACTTCTAAGACAAAATATAACTATTAGACAGTGAACCAATAAAAGCCCTGGGAAGGGTACAACCTACACTCCTGGTACACTAGTGAGCCACTTCTATCCAAAATAAGAAGCTTTCTTAAAAGTTCCCAAGAAGACTTAAGAAAACCCAAGGTCTTTATCTCACCTGCTGAATAGTAGTCTATCTGAGCTTGACATCAGGAATAAACCTATCAATCTATTCATATAATTTAACAATATTTGTACAATCTCCCGAGGCTTTTGGTATTAGTGTTTTGACAGAAAATGGCCAGACCACATCACTGAATTATATTTTCCCTGGCACGTCATGCACATTATGCCCAAGGATGTCAAAATTTTGCTGGTCCATTATAAGGTAGATGAAATAACTTTGAGAGTCAAAGGTTCTGAGCTCAATGCCTAGAAATTGGACAAGTGGCCACCTGTTAGAAGATGCCCAGCTTGTGAAACTGATCCTACCCCTCCCCATACAACAGAGGAGAAACCAAGGCACTGAGTATAGTGGTGTGGACTGCCGGCAACCCCATCTTCTGAAAAGAAGGGTGAATTTGGGAAAAACTCCTATTACTTTTTTACTTTTTTTTCTGGCAAGTGATTCAGGTGTGCTACACAACAGTATGTCAAACACTTGACTGACACAATGTGTGACCCCAAAGTAGAGCAGAAAGACCACAGTCAAATAAGAAGTCATTATGGGGGAAGACAAAACCCTCATATGGACACCAACAAGAAGAATGAATCAACCCTGCTGCTCAACTCACAGTGCAGGTTGTATTCTTCCAACTGGAAGCCCCACAAACTCTGTCCAGTTGGAGCCAGCCAAGGCAATGATTTAAAATAATGTAAGTGTGAAGCAACTCAAAACACACATACTGTACTCACTCTCAGGAAGGTTCATGTCATTTTAAGTCAAATTAACTAACTCTTCAATAGGATTCATTTTCATTCCAATATAAAAATGTACTATAAGTACTGTATAATAGCATATTAAAGATGATCATCATCACTATTGCTGTTTTACGACCATTTTCCATACATGCACTGCATATGCTACATATATTACAATGAAATATATGAGGACCAAGCAAATAACTTATTGCCAGTCAAAGAGATCAATGCAGTAATCACACCCTGTCACTACTTGCTTGAGACACTCTTATGTGTGTGGTACCTGATGGACACATGTGGTGGAGGATGTAGCCCATATTTAGGGAAAATGGATTAACAAACACAACTGATCTCACTGAAACCTAATTTGATGCCGCCTGTTATCAAGACCTGTGCTGGGGTCTCCCATGTTCTAATATACAGACAAGTACAAAATAACAGAGTATTATTTACAGGCCAAACCAAGGATAAATACTGTGAACCTCAAAATAGTACACACTATAATGCTATTGTGGCCCATACCAGTGAATTCCTTTTAATAACTTCAGGTAAGACCTGGAAAACTGTCACTGTCTAAAGAAAAGACTGTCAAGAGTGACTAACTTTGTTGTGTGGCTTTATCATTTGTTACCTCTCAGCCTTAGACCCTTTCTACATGGCTACAGCTAGTAAGTTAATGTTGACTGATTTATTGAGTGATCCTACAGCTATTTTATTTAAGGATTCCCTGGTGTTCCAAATCCACATATTCTGAAGGGCATATACTGGACATGAGTCACTCTTGAAAGACGCTAGTTCATAATTTTTTTCAATACAGCATGCCCCTACAATTCGTGGGTTTTTAATTCACGTCCTTTGATTATTGGCGGATGACACCCTAGATCTACACAAGAATGTCTGTGGGTGCTTTTAAAGTTGGCGGCATGTTCACAGCCCGGGACGAGGAGCGCATGAGTTTTGTGGCGTCCCACAAGATATCTCTGTTGTCCCAGCCGGCTGGCCCGTGCGCCCACTCAGCCTCAGTCAGAATATACACTTGCCCATCTCGTGCGTGTGCTCCTCTGCTCTCTTAACAACTGTGTTCCTCATATTTGTATTTGCTCCCAAATGCCCTCAACCACCTTCATCCAGCAGCGTGAAGGCGCCCAAACAAGTATAGAAAGAAAAAAGGGTGGAGAAGATAAAACTGTTGGGCAAACTTAGGAGTGACCAAAGTTTTGCTGTATGTGGCCAGGAGTATGGCATCAATGAGTCAACTGTCTGCTACATCAAGAAGAAAGAGATGGAAATGCATAATGCCAGTGCCCTAAGTGGCCCCTCTTCTGCCAGGGTACAGCTATGGTGAAGATGGAGAAAGTCCTTAACATCTGGATTGAGGACTTTAACTGCCGCCACATCCCTCTCAGCCAGAAGTTCATCCCAAAAAGTCCCCCGTCAGCAAATTATATTCGCATATTTGGAGACTCGTGGATACTTTGCGACCCAAACCCCTGCGAATTTTAAGGGCATTCTGTATTCTGAACTGTTTAAATATGAATGAGTGAAGGTTACTAGCATGTCTGTATGTATGTATGTATGTATGTATGTATGTATGTATGTATGTATGTATGTATGTATACAGTCATCACTTACATACATAAACTTTACAGAAAGTATAAATGAACCTTTAATCTTTAATACTGAAGAAGTAACAATGTTAATTTTTTAAGTTAACTATGATCGCCCACAAGGGTAAAATATGTTAACACGATTGTAATAAGCAAAACCTAACCTGACCATCTGTTGCAGATATCACTAATCTTTTATCTTAAATAGCTGGGTACTGCACAAAGGTAATCCAGGCATAATCTTATAAGTCAAATTTAGTTCTGTATAATAATTAATATAAACACCTACAATATGTTTAACCAAATGTTACCTGGAGTTGTATGTGTAAAATGGTACAGAAATCTCCACTTGATCTTTTAAACAACATTACAGTAACCATCGAGCAATTTGAGTTTTATGATAGAGTGTACAGTTTGGAATGTATGAGAATGGAAACAAAATGTTAAGAACAGAGAACTGTACTATACACTACTGTATCCTAACACTGAAATCATCTATTGGATTGTTCACACAAATGCTGAGGAACTTGCTGTCATTCCTTAATCATCTGATGGGGCTACTGATAAAACTGTCCAAGTAACAATAACAGTGCTAAACAAGTAAAATCTGATCTGTCTTTACAATGCCCATAAAACAATATTTGATATTTTTTATTTGTATTTTTTTTACTAAAATATTTGAGGTGCTTTTTCTAGCCCCAAATACTCTGGAGTTAAGGTTCAGTCTATGGTAAACAGGTCATGCTTGTTGGCATAAAAATGGTGTACTATTCAGGTAATGGAGAGCATTAATCCTCCCTCCAGGCCACCCACCCACAGTGACCACTTCGCCCAACCTGGGTAATCATATGCACTATCTTTATGACAGTTGTACCAGTGTTCAGTAGCCACAGCCAGTGGGAGCCACGACTGTTTACACAAGAGATACGTGCACAACTCCAGTGCCCCTCCTGATTGGTCACCACTTGTGCTTGCTACCTTCTCCTGCCAAGACCTTCCCCAAGTTTCACCAAACATCTGTCATCAAAGCACACAACTTTCTTCTTTCCACCAATCATAAGACAAACATCAAGAAGTTATTAGACAAAGTGAGATCAAAAGAAGCTGTGGAAAATAGACAAACATTGATACCTATTATAAAAACTTTTCTATTGTGGGGAAGTTAAACTTCCCTGTGAAGACAGAGATGATGGAAGCCATGATTTAGGATGCAGCAGCATTAGTGATGGTGGAAAATTTTGATCTCTTACTGTTAAGGGTTGATGCAGGTGACAAGAAACTGAGTGAGCACTTAACAACTGCTAGTAAAAATGAAACTTATATAAGTAAAAAAATACATTTATACTCCAATAGACTGTGCTGGATTTGATATTGCACAAAAGATATGTGTCAAACTACCACAAAACTCGTTACTTCTCTATATCAGCAGATGAAACAATTAACATTTCTCAACAAGAACAGCTTTGTGGATACACAACTTTATAGTGTAGCAGATGTGAAAAACAAGTCACTTGAAAACACCGCCAGACAAGTTGGGTTGAATGACATAAGCGTATCAAAATTCTGTCAGTTACTGCTGGGAATCAAAGACCTCGGTATTGTATCGTGTAAAAGTTTGCCGGTTATGAAAACTTGCACCAAGGTAAGAATGTTCCCCGAGCCATCACATATTCAGAATTCATAGTTACACTATTTATTTTTAAGGAAATCCCATCTGTAACATGAACTGCCAACTAGACTCCAAGCTGCTCAGCAAAATTTGTGTAGTGCCCTTGGGTATATTGATATAATACTGTCTTCAATCTTCACAACTAGAAACATAACAGAGATTTGGCAGACAGCTGAAAGAACAATACAGCAAATTTGTTTGGAGTGGAGTTAAGACACTCAAGAGTTGCATCAAGACAGCAACACAGAAGTAATGTGCCATCAGATATTCCACAAAAATATTTTCAGAAAGCCATCTACATTCCTTTGACTAACTATGTTATAACTTACCTAACTGGGGCTCCTTGTGAGGATCGTCATGTTCCCTATCCTATCTACTTCTCTGAAGAAGCCTCCTACCCAAAGAGCCTTTATCCTTTCTATGCCCTTCCTGTATACTTGAAGGCCAATAAAAGGTTTGGGATTTCAGTGTTACCTCAGTTTCATGTGAGAAATGAGATGCCTGAAACAGTATCCCAAGACTAAAAGAGGAATCATGCTACAGATTATATTTCCTGACCCAATTGTTCAGTTTGTCCTCAAATAAACAAAGAATCCCCAAATGGGATTTTATAGAGTTAAGATACTGCACAAAACCTGGGTCTGGGTTGATTCCACTTCAGCTGTTACTCTGGCCAGGAAAAAAAAACCATGGACAAGTAAAGATATTCTCTGCTTGCATCCAAAGACCCATCCATAAGTCATAATGGGTTGGTCTTGACACCACATCTCACAAATGAATTCTATGGACAATCTCACACTTGATGGAAGAAAAGAAGAGGAGATATAATGAAAAAAGCTTTCCCAGCTGCCATACTGATGAAGCCACCCGCTTGGTAAAGTTCCCTGCTACCAAACCATAGATTGGGATTTTTCCTCCTAAAACCAGTCCCCTATGGCAGTCAAACAAGCCCTAGAAATGAGAAATGGATGGTCCTGAGACATACTTAAACAACTAAGGTCCTACTTCCAAAAAGACAAGCTAAACATAGTACAGGATGATCTAGCATCCCTCCTACAGGCCCCTAGTTACTATGTGTTCATCCTTCAACCACCATGCTCCCCTGCTGCGCCCAGCACATGGAGTGAATGCTGACTCTCCTGAGCCAGTAAATAAGAGGCATGATCAGAGTCCTTTTCTATATACCTCCACTCTAATACCTTGATCAGCTCTCAGTTCTACTATTTTGTCAGCCAGGTACTGACCTTCAAATGACATCCACATAGAGCTATCTGCCACAAGGTCATCTGAGAGATTCCATGAGATATCCCAGGATGATGATTCACCCGAGTTAAGAAAATCAGTCTAAACAGAATCAAGAAACCCAACAAAACTGAACCTTGTTCTCTACTCCTTGCTCGGATATACAGTACTGTACTGTACTGGGACAGTTCTACACGAGAAAGTTCAGGTCACTGTAAGCCGATAACAGACTAGCAGAGGTTGCAGGCCTCAAGAACAATATGTCTATATGTACCAATACTGTACTGTAATAATATTGAAATTTTTGCATTTATAATTTATCAAAATTTTTCATAGCTTAGTTGAGTTGATGACCCTACTGTGCAAAACCACACACAACCAGCTGCAGGGTGTTGCTGCAGATACTGACCTACCACCTGTTGACAGCTAGTGTTAAGATGGGCAAAAAGCATGAAAATTTGACTTATACTGTAATTTAAAGTGCAAATAATTAAAAGTCTACTGTACACATATATGAAGAAGACAATCCATTATCTCAGAAATAATCCATAAGCCAACATCAGAGAATTATGAAATTTTAGTCAGCATTAATTACTGCCACATTTTACACAAGAAAAAAAGACAACTATATATATATATAATGTCCTTCATTCATTCCATTTGTCTTAAATTATTCAATTTTCGAACATTCACCCTGTATACTGTAGTAGTACAGTAGAGTACTGAATTTTGTAAGTAATAACAGTCACTGTTTAATAATCCCTGAATGTTTCTGTTAACTGTGTGGACTTGTTAATACTGTACTGTACTGTACAGACTCACATTCAAGTTCACTCTCAAAATTCCCTTTTGTTTTATCATCATTAAAAACCTGATACAGGATCTTTGTATCAGCCAATCCTGGATAAAGTAAATCTGCAGTTCAAATTACTGCTTCCCAGGCACAAAATGTTCTATATAATAAGTCATGGGTTCAAAAATGTCAATGTGTCACACTCGGAGAACAACCCTGAACATAACGCACTTTAATCAGAGAGGGTAAAAACTTTCTTTCACATATGTTGCAATGGTTATGTGATTTTTGGTTAATAATCTTCAAATAAGAATAAAAATGTCTGGGAGTGCAAAATAAACTGAAATCCCACTGTAAAATATAGGCCAAAACTACTTACTAAACATTGGACATTCATTGCCCAAGTCAATATAAAATATCCTTACCTTCCACTGTTTAAAAAAACAATTACCATGTGATACCACCTACTGTAGCCAATACAAGTGACATCACCCATAAGCTTCTGTTCAAGGTATCCTCATTATTCTTATGATATTTGTCTTATTATATTAGCACTTTTTCTTCTCCATGGAGTTCCCTTCTTCAATACTTTATCTTCAAATAAAGTTTTGCTATAATACAAATAAAACATTTCCTTACCATGCTGCACTGAGTCTTCTCCAACACTCCTTTACTGAGTCTTCCCCAACACTCCTTTACTGAGTCTTCTCCATCACTCCTTTACTGAGTCTTCTCCAACACTCCTTTACTGAGCGTTCTCCAACACTTCTAAACCAAGTGTTCTCCAACACTCCTTTACTGAGTGATCTCCAACACCAGTTTGTCCAACACTCCTTTACTGAGTGTTCTCCAACACTCCTTTATTGAGTCTTCAACACGTTTGTCCATCACTCCTTTACTGAGTGTTCTCCAACACTTCTACACTGCGTGTTTGCCAACACTTCTACACTGAGTGTTCTCCAATACTTCTACACCAAGTGTTCTCCAACACTCATACAATGAGTCTTCTCCAACACCTGTTTGTCCATCACCTTTTTCATCATCAAAATCAAACTTCCAGTTGTTTTCAAAATCTCCTAAATCTTTTTCACTCATATCCTGCAAAAAATAAAAGGATGTTGATAAATGTTAACTAGACAAACAAACAACAAATACAAATCTTAATAAAAAAACTTTTACAAAAACGAAGTTGACTTGATCCGAAAATCCCACATTAAGTCTGAGAGGGGCTGAGGTGAATGACCCAGAATTTAAATAATGTACACTACTGTACAGAACACCCAGCTTTATACATCCATGGCATATAATAGGAACAGAAAGCAAGTGTTTCAAACATTGCCATAAAACTAGGTACTGTACTGCATTGTACTGTACTGTACTGAACTATACTTTACTGTACTCACACAGCAGGTAGTGGCTACCTTTGACAGCTAAAGACTCAAAAGTAAGGTTGACACCAAAAAATCCTTAAATCTGTTCCAGTCATCACCAGGAGGCAATACTAAATTCCAACTGTCTTTGTATACATGTATCACCAGAGCCATCCTGGGGGGGAGGGTCACCCAATGCAACATATAAACTAGTAAAAAAGGCTGTGCTGATTGGAAGCATTTTAGTGAATAAATCAACTTTCATGAGTCTCACCAAATGAACACTTGTTCAACTTAAAAAATGGATGGAAGTGAAAAGAAGGTTGTGTTCAATGAATACCATAGATACATGCATGTTACAAGACTTGAAAAAGAGAAGGAACATGTATTATGGCAGCTGTGCAGTACCTAGATGAGCACATCTCTGTATTTGACAAGTCATTGAGTGATGGGAATTTTCACAATACTGACGAAGCCAAATTGTTTTGTCTCAAGTACTTTGAGAAATCATTCCCAGAGAAACAAAAAATGCACTTTAAGTCTTTCAGTTTCTAAAATCTCTCAATGGTTCTTTCCCTAATGCAGAAATAGCATATAGAAATTTGTTGACAGCCACAGTCACAGTGACATCAAGGAAGCGAAGTTTTTCTAAACTCAAATAGTTAAAGTAAGGAAGGTTAATTTTTGAAAGTAGGCTGTTTCTACTACTTATCATATTTAATAACCTAAAAGACCTAATGAAAAGGAGCATTAACTTCAATTTGAGAAAAAGGCTGCTGAAAGGCTTTATATGGCAAGGACTGATGTATGGGTCAGAAGCGTGGATACTTTCAGTAGACACCAGAAAGAGGGTGGAGGCCTTTGAAATGTAGTGTTACCTGTATAGGCAAATGTAAAAAAAAAGCTGCACTGACAGGAAAACACATAAAGAAGTACTAAGATTAGCAAAAACTTCAAGAGAAATAATTGAAATGTACAGAAAAATAAAAATGAGACACTTTGGTCATATAATTAGGGCTGAGGGGATTTTCACAAATATTAATGGGGAAAGTTGAGAGTAGGATGGAAGGGAAGGCAGAGACTGGGATGGATGAATGAAATTAAAAATTGGGTCCCCAGAGAGAGACAAAGCCTTAAAGGAATGGTAAAATAGCCGAGAATGTTTATTGTGGAGGACTGTCATCGCCAACCCTCAGATATGAGGTCGGTACTCTGATTGACAGATGCTAGTAGAATAAAAAATTTTTATTATTAATCATGTTACCATGAAATTTTTCATTACATCCAGACTGTCTTTTAGCATTTGTCTTGTCTATATTACAAAATATATAAAATAAAGTTTTATTGTCCATGTACAGTAAGGTACGTATATACATGCAATAATATCCCAGGTCCTAATTTTTTTTTTTTTTTGGCATTTCCGAATCTGATATTTTTTTAATTGTTTTTTTACGGGGAATAGCCCACCCTGGCACAGGTCATTGACCCAAAATAAGGTTCAGGGGCGAAAAAATGAGAGAAAAGGAAATTAAAAATAGAAAAGAAAAAGACTGTATTAATCTACACCACGAAGATGCCAGAAGACCAGCTTTTTGAAGTGAGACAGGATACAGGTGCTCCTCTATTTACTTAACGATTTACGTTCCTGAGGCTTGTTTGTAAGTCCAACTGTTTGTAAGTCCAACTTTACTCTTGTAGATACCAAACATATTGTAAAAAATTAAAAGATTATGGATATTTAGTACAGATACACCCTTTAATACAGCCTTAAAACCTGGCTCACTCTTCTCCTGTTAGGTAATGTTTGTTCTACCTGGAATTTTCTTCAAAATAATCCAGTCTCATCCACATTACACACCTGTTCTGGCAGGTAACCCTCATCAGTGATGATGTTTGTATCTCTGAAAGTTTGTAAGTTGAACATTCTTAAGTAGAGGAGCATCTGTATATGAGTATGGAAACACAGAAGGCAGAGTATTCCACAGTGTGGCTGTGTGAGGAAAGAAGGATGTACAGGTTCTCGGTTAACGAACACACAATTCCAGAAGGTCGTTCGTTAACCGAAAATTTTGTTAACCGAAACCATTGTTTCAATGGGATATTGGGTAATTGGTTCCGGCTCACCGAAATTACATAGTAAAAAAAAAAAAAAAAAATGCAGTAGCACTTACTTTGAGGTGTGTATGTAGAAGGTTCCTGGTTGATGATGATGATGGGAATTACAAGGGGGGTGGAGGAGAAGGGAGAAAAGAAGGAAGTGGTATGGAGGAAAAATCACCTTCAGTGGACCCATGCTTGATGCCTCATTTCACCAATAAAATTTAAAGTTCACAAGGTGTAATTCAAGATTATTTTCTTTAAATCAACACTGCACTATGCTATATATTATCAATATGTTAACTAAAGTTCAGAATGACCAATAAATTCAATGAAAAATGCAAAAATATTCAAGACACCAACAAAATGACTGCTTTCTTGACAGTAAACAAAGCCAGACTGAACCTGTACAGGGAGTACTGCATATAATATTATCAATATGTTAAATAAATGTCAAAATGACTAATAATTTTAATATAAAACATTCAAAAATATTAAAAGGCTCAAATTTATTAATACAGCGATTATCTATTGAAAAATGAATTAAACATAGAACAGATTACTGAATTGGCCGAGTACTGTACCCTCAGCTGATTCTCACAACAAACTGGTATGTTAGTTCCTCTACAGTACTGCATATATTATCAATATTTAATGTTAAAATGACTAATAATTTTAATATAAAACATTAAAAAATATTAAAAAGCTGAAATTTATTGATACAGGTGTATTTACTCCATTGAAACGAATTTAAACTTAGAACAGATTACTGAATTGACAGACTGGGCCAAACTGACCAGCTGATGCTTACAACAAAACGTGATTTTCGTAAAGATTTCGTTAATCGAATTTTTGTTCGTTAACCGAATTGAAGATTTTATAGGTAATTCATTAACCGAAATTCCATTAACCGAGGCGTTCGTTAACCGAGGGAGCACTGTACTATAACGGGTTATTCAAGATTTCTAGTGTGACTGACATCCACAGAGAAATGGTGGGCACCGCGGGCAAGATGAGTGTTATGAGCCCACAGCCTTGCCGGCGGTACACAGAATATCAAATCCACTGAACATTACCCATTAAAATACCTGTAAGAAAGAGAGAGTGACACAACATTGCGGCGAGAAAGGGATGAGAGATTATCAACTAAACGAGGAGAGTTAATAAGACGAAATGCCTTTGATTCCACCTTATGAGAGTTAATAAGACGAAATGCCTTTGATTCCAACTTTATCTAACAGTTGGACAGAAGAAGAGCCACCCCAGATAGGAGAGCAGTACTCCAAGTTAGGACGAATGACTCCCTTATAAACTTAAAGCAACTGCTCAGGAGTGAAGTAGCTACAGCATCTGAACAGCATTCTCAGCTTGCAGGAGGCATATTAGAGGAAATGGTGAGGCCTAGCATATCTATTTTAGAATTTGGTAGAATGATTGCATCCTGAAATGTGATTGGTGGGAGATCATCTAATTTGGAAAGTGTAATCGGTAACACGTACTGTGTTTTATTACCTCCCCATTCGAGATGCTGCACAGATCCGCATTGATAGATGAAATGATCTCAGCTCTAGAAACAGATCTAGTTTGAGAATTAGGGGGAAGGGAAAAATGTGAATAGAATTATCAGTGTAAGAATGAATAGAATTAGTTGTAGTGTAAAGTAAAACAATGATAAAAAGAAGGAAGCGAGTAGGTGAAAGAACAAAACCCTGTGGGACACCACTATTGGTAGAGAAAGAGAGATCAAACCCCCACAACACCTGCCATAAATCAGTTCTTATGGAAGCTAGAAATTAGAGAACAAAATGGGGAGAGAAGCCATAAGAGGGAAGTTTAGAAAGCAAAGACTTGTGCCATACCCTGTCAAATGCTCTGGAGATGTCAAGGGCCACGATGAAAGTTTCCCCATAATCCCTAAGAGAGGATGACCAAAGATGGGTGCAGTAGGAGAGCAGATCACCAGTAGATCTTGCCTGGCGAAAGCCAAACTGGTGATCCAACAAAAGAGAATGGCGTTCAAGGTGACGGAGAAAATGAGAGTTTAAGATAGTTTCGAAAATCTTAAGAGAGGGATGAGGTGAGGGCAATGGGGCAATAGTTAGAGGGATTGGAATGGCCATCTTTCTTTGGGATGGGCTGAACTGAGGCATGCTTCCAAAAAAAGAGGGTTTGGGTTTTGAGGCAAAGGTAAAAGAGTTGAGCAAGCACAGGGTTCAGAACTTCAGCACACTCCCTAAAAACACGAGGGGGTATTCCGTCCAGTCCATGCACCTTACTCATGTCCAACCTGGATAACACACGAGCAACCCTACGAGTGAGATTATAGGAAAGTGCATAGGTTCAGTAGGAGGGATAGAGTTGGAATCGCTTAACATGGAGTTAGAGGAGAATAAGGTGCCAAAGAGAATGGCTTTATCAGGGGGAGAGTTGGCTATAGAGTTATCAGGTCAGAAGAGAGGAGGAAAAGAAGGAGTGCAGAAGTTATTACAGATGATTTTTGTTATGGACCAGAAGGATTTACTAGAAGAAGAGTTAGTCAGGTCAGCGGTCTTTCTTTTTATCAAACTCTGCTTGGCCCTACAAAAAATAGCCTTACAATGATTCCTAGAAGTAATGAAAGAGGAGTTTCATAACTTTATACGCCTATCTCTCTCTCCCTACACGCAAGAGAACATGAACGATCAAACCATGATTGTAAAGTTTAAGTTTTGGTAGAAGATAGGATAAACGCACTCATACCACCCTGTATAATCCCAGCAATACCGTCAGCACATTAGGCATCCCAAGTGGAAAAGCAACATCCATTCCAAGGAAAGTTGGTGAAGAATTTTCACAAGGATTGCCAGTTTGCCCTCCAATAGTGCTATGTTGGCATTTGGCGCGGGGTGGGGGAGGTGGTCGTGCCCAGTTTGATTTAATAGAAATAAAATTGTGATCAGAAGACACTAAGGGGGGCAGAAATTGAGTATGAATAGTGTGAGGAGTTAGAGGTAAAATAAAGATCAAGAATGTTTGTAAGTTGAACTTGTCGATCAGGAACGCATGTAGGATGTTAAATATTTGTTCCAGATCATTAAGTAAGAAAAAAAAGCCTCAGCTCCAATGGGTCATCCATTGCAGAACTAGCCACTCTCTGTGATGTACATTGAAATCACAGTCACAGGAGGTTGGGTCACAGTCACAGGAGGTTGGGTCACAGTCACAGGAGGTTGGGTCACAGTCACAGGAGGTTGGGTCACAGTCTCAGGAGGTTTTGTCACAGTCTCAGGAGGTTGTAGAGGTTGGGTCACAGTCTCAGGAGGTTGGGCCACAGTTCAGGGAGGTTGGGCTGCCAGTCTCAGGAGGTTGGGTCACAGTCACAGGAGGTTGGGTTCCCAGTCTCAGGAGGTTGGGTCACAGTCACAGGAGGTTGGGTCACAGTCTCAGGAGGTTTTGGTCACAGTCTCAGGAGGTTGGGCCTGCAGCCCCAGGAGGTTGGGTCACAGTCTAGGGAGGTTGGCCACAGTCTCAGGAGGTTGGGTCACAGTCACGGGAGGTTGGGTCCCAGTCTCAGGAGGTTGGGTCACAGTCTCAGGAGGTTGGGCCAGTCACAGAGGTTGGGCTACAGTCACAGGAGGTTGGGTCACAGTCTCAGGAGGTTTTGTCACAGTCTCAGGAGGTTGGGTCACAGTCTCAGGAGGTTGGGCACAGTCTCAGGAGGTTGGGTCACAGTCTAGGGAGGTTGGGCCAGTCTCAGGAGGTTGGGTCACAGTCACAGGAGGTTGGGTCCCAGTCTCAGGAGGTTGGGTCACAGCTACAGGAGGTTGGGTCACAGTCACAGGAGGTTGGGTCACAGTCTCGAGGTTGGGTCACAGTCTCAGGAGGTTGGGTCACAGTCACAGGAGGTTTGGTCACAGTCTCAGGAGGTTGGGTCACAGTTCTCAGGAGGTTGGGCAGTCTCAGGAGGTTGAGTCCCAGTCTCAGGAGGTTTGGTCACAGTCACAGGAGGTTGGGCACAGTCTCAGGAGGTTGGGTCACAGTCTCAGGAGGTTGGGTCACAGTCTCGGAGGTTGGGTCACAGTCTCGGGAGGTTGGGTCACAGTCTCGGAGGTTGGGCCTGGTCTCGAGGTTGGGTCAAGCAGCCGGAGGTTGGGCTCAGTCTCGGGAGGTTGGGTCACAGTCTCGGGAGGTTGGGTCACAGTCTCAAGAGGCCGCTCACTTTTATTATTTCTTCAGTGTTACATTACCACCTAGAGTGGCCTCTACGTCATTAGAAAAGATATATTATGAAAGATAAAAATGTAAAATGAAAACAGAAAGTTCCATATTAAGAAATACAATTTGGGTATATTTTCACTGAAGGAGACAGAAAAAATAAGGTTTTTTATCAATCAACATCTCAACTATTAACCCATAAAAGGTCACATTATCATACAAACATGGTACCCTCCCTGGTCGGGAAAAATCAACGTTTTGTTTTATGGCCCAAACATCCCAAAATGACCTAAGAAAACAATAAATACAAGTAAAAATGGCAACTTGCCTTGTTTAAAAGAACTGCGAGGCATTTAAATCCTGGGCTGGTGCAGTATTGCTGAGCCTACTGGCTCTCAGTCCTGCACAGTACTTTCGGTCGGTCTTGAAGCCATGTACAGTCATGCGCCGGTTAACATCCGACCGAACAACCGACATCGCATATATATGTCCGTGTCCCCAAAAAACCTGACGCCTGCTGGACCACCATCACTCCACGACCCCTGACGGAGACACGATGATCCTCCCCATACTGGTCAGATATTATGTGTTAAAGGAATATGCTTCCTTACTTAGGCTTTTTTAAGTTTGCCTACAGGTGAAATGTTAACCTACATCTATTGAGGATAAAATCTTTCACCTACAAATTGACAATAACACATTTGCTGTAATCAGACATATCTAGTTGTTTCAACAATTGCAACTGGGGTTGCAATTTCAAATTCTGTGGCATTACTAAAAATAGTAAAGTTTCTGGTGCACTCTAAGATTAAGAGAGAAACGGAGGACTCAGGCATCCTGATGTGAGAGAAAACGGACTCAGAGGATCAAATAAAAAAAGCATAGCTACATGTTTTGTGGACTACAGTATGTTGCACTTTTCATCACTTTGTAATAAACCTAGCCATGCCTATGTGTGTTTATGATATTTACATTATATATATATATATATATATATATATATATATATACACCTAAACCCCGACTTACACTATACGGACTTACGTCCAATGGTACTTCAAACCTGCTTTGACCGTGACGTCCATACGGGACATACGATCATGCACGGGCACTGGGTGGACGTGTAATTTTTTCAAATGATGCACAAGATTTTCTATATATCAAACGTTTCTCGGCCCGGCGAGAGAGGGATGGCTGGTCGCTGGTGGCTGCACTCCACCATAGTGAGCTTGTTTGTGTTTGGCCATCGATCCATACTGATCGCGGCCAGAACTTTCGTTATTATTGTATTTAATTGACTTTATAATGACTGGAAAGCGTAAAGTGAGAGTGCTAGGAAACAAGGAAAAGGGAGAAAGAAAATTACTTTTTGAGATGAAACTGAAGATAATAACACAGTATAGAGAATGGGAAAAACAGTAGCAACAATCTCACGCCACCTAGGTTTCTCACACCTCGACTATATCCACTATTCTACACAAGGAACGATTCGTGAAGTAGTAAAGGAAACAACACCTAAAGGAACCATAATAACAAAGAAAGACAAGGTCCCATCCACGATATGGAAAATTATTGCGATAAGGGATAGAAGACCAGATACAGAAGCCGCAAAATTCCCCTTAAGTGTTCTAAACCATACAAGCAAGCAAGAAGCCTGTTCCAAAGCCTGAAGGAGCAGGCAGGGAGATGAACAGACTAAACTTTTGCAGGAAGTCAAGGGTGGTTTGATAGATTAGTAAAACGCACAGTCCACAACAGTGTTAAGGTGAGGGAGAGGCCAGCCGATGTTGGAAAGGCTGCTTTTTAAGGAGGAGTTAGATGATGTAGGAAGGTAAATTATTACAGAGCAAATATTCAATGTGGATGAGACTGGATTATTAGGAACGCATGCCTGACCGGACATGATCCAAGAGGGCAAAAAATGCCCTGATTCAGGGTATCTGCTTATTGCAATTACACTTTGTAAATGTTGTTTAAGCTAAAGCCCTTCTCATGATCTATCATTCAGGAGAACTTCAGGGCTTTTTAAAATTTATGTCAGCAAGCACACACTGCCAGTGTTTTATCGCATATGGAGTTCTGGTCATCTGTAGTACTATTTGAGTGATCATTGGTTCGACTTGTTTCATTCTCATTTAGCCAAGCGAGTATTGTCTGCAACAAAATGGATCTCATTCAAGATTTTTACTGATTTTGGATAATGCTCCGGACACCCACCACACCTGGACGCATATGCACCTCTGATGTTGGTTAAGGTAGTCTACATGCCACCTAACACTACCTATCATCTCCAACCTATGGATCAAGGTGCTATTTCTTGCCTTTTTAAAGCATATTATTTACGCATCGCACCTTCGCCAGGCTGTTGCTGCTACGAAGGTGAGAAAACGTCGTTGAAGCTTTTTAAAGGAGTACAAATATTTGTCATGCGTATAAAGAACATTAGTGCAGCATGGGATCAGGTTACAAACATTACGAATGATATGGAAGAAAATCCTAAAAAGATATGAACAGTTTCCTCAAAGGATTTAATGAAAGTAGTTATTTTGGATATTAGTACAGAGAAGTGACTTAGGTAAACAGCTGGAGTTAGAAATTGATACTGAAGATGCTGGACAGGTTTGAAAGTAGCAGAAGAGCCTAGTAACGAGGATCTTATTTGACCAGATGCAGCAAGTTGTGAGGAAGAAGAGAGACAAATGTAGAAGAAGAGCCTGCACTCCCCCAAAAGTTTTCTAGTGAAACATATGGCAGAGGCATTCGCTACAATTACTGGAAGGAATGCAAATGTTTGATGGCATGGATCAAAAATTATGAGCTGCTTATGCCAAAGTTAAGAGAATATCCAAGATCTACTGCTTGTTACAGAGAAATTTATAATGAAAAGAAAAAGAAAAATCAGCAGTCTAAATTGACACCTATTTCAAGAAGTCCCCAGTACTGGCTCCTCGCCCACCAGTGCTGCCTCTTCACTCCCCTCAAGATGATCCAATACCCAACTAGTAAAGTTACTACAGTACATAAAATTTGTCTGAAGGAAGCTTACATTGATGACCCACCCAGCCCTGTTCTCTTCTGCTTTTCCAATTAATATAGTTCCATGTATCCTGTAAATAGAAAATTATGGGGGCCCTGTGCATTCAGCTGACTACATTTAAGGTAAGTGCTCAGTCACACTGTATCCATTCCCTATTATTATTTACTTTTACTGTACTGTATCCATCTTCATTATTTTTTTACGTTTAGAAATTTGTATTTATTAGAGATTTTTAAAAATGGAAAAAAAAATTTTTGAATTTTTTTTTTTGGAAATTTTTTTTTTTTTTTTTTTTTTATCTATATCGGACTTACGACCATATCGGACTTACGACCTGGATTTAGTCTCAACTCGTCGTAATGGGGGGTCTAGGTGTATATATATGTATGTGTATGTATGTATGTATAAAAGGTATGTGTGTATGTATGTATGTATGTATGTATGTATGTGTATATATATATATATATATATATATATATATATATATATATATATATATATATATATATATATATATATATATATATATATATATATATATATATATATATATATATATATATATATATATATATATATATATATATATATATATATATATATATATATATATATATGCAGTTTTACCCGCTAACGCTGCCACTGTAATCTGCTGCATATATACGTGCCTGCCAAAGCTGAACTTTCTTAACGCGGTTTTTTCCACATACGTGAGTGTCCGAGACGCTATTTTAGATTTGGTTCCCACCCGCCACTCCCTGCTGACTGCCTGTTTTAGCTCATAAAATTCATACAAATTACCCGGTCAGAATATAATTTACATTGCTGGAATTCTTATAATTTGGTGATCATTTTGAATATAAACATCATATATTTTGCTTTAAACTTACAATTTTTAGATAAAATTTTTTCTCTAGGTAACTATGGTATCTTTTGTCCAAAATATATGACATTTATATTCAAAATATTCCTGGTCTTACAAGGAATCCAGCAATGTCAATTATATTATCCTAACTTTAATCTGAGGTATTATTTAATACTAAATGTTAAAAACTCTGGAAGGGAGGATTGGTGGGGGGTGGGGGGGAGGGTTGGGACTGACCGCGCGGTTGGAAGAGGGGGGAGGCAAGGTGGGGTACTTTGATTGACAGATAGTGTCGTGAAGATTTTTTTTTTTTATTAACTGAAGATATTTGTTTTAGCTCATAAAATTCATACAAATTACCCGGTCAGAATATAATTTACATTGCTGGAATTCTTATAATTTGGTGATCATTTTGAATATAAACATCATATATTTTGCTTTAAACTTACAATTTTTAGATAAAAATTTTTCTCTAGGTAACTGTTATCTTTTGTCCAAAATATATGACATTTATATTCAAAATATTCCTGGTCTTACAAGGAATCCAGCAATGTCAATTATATTTTCCTAACTTTAGTTTGAGGTTAACCCACACATCTCCTTGGGACGGTTGGTGGGGGGGAGGGAGGGACCGACCGACCATCTGTTAGCCGGCTGTGTAGTGTGAGAGGGGGAGGGAGTTGAGTCCATTATTTGAATGGACATTAACTTGGCGACTGTATTTCTCTATTTCTCTTAAGTATTAATTGTGTGCATGTACCATCATAAAATTAAGATGTTATTTTTACTACAACATAGGTATGTGCCTTCAAAAAGTGGAGTTTGGGGTCGGGCCGGTTTCTATTGGAATTAATCCCATATGTTCTGTTGTTCACTTAACGCGGATTTCACTTAACGCGGGACCCTCTGGGTTCAATTGACCGCGTTAAGTGGGGAATTTTTAACAACATATATATACAGTTGGTCCTCATATTACACGGTCCCGCATTCCGCGTTTCACCGTAAACGCGGTGCCTTGCCAGAACCTAACATTTTCACATTCCGCGGTCGTGAACCCCATTACGCGGAGAGCGGCTGGCAAGCCGCGCCATTTTTGGATCCAAACCTCCCGCCATCCGCCATGTTGTGTAAGAGGCGCGAAAATGGTGCGCACAAGGTCGCCCAGTCATCAAAACATGACCAGTTCTTCACCCGCCACCCACTACAGCCGGCCCAAGTCAGTGATAGTGATAATTATAGTGAGGATATGGACTTATATGAACTTTGGGGGGTTTGACAAAGAGGCCCTGCAAGCCTCTGTGGTGGATAGTGATACAATTGATACAGGTGAGGGCCAATAATCTGCCCTCTGCCTCGGAACCAACCGCCCATCCCAGTGTGCCCAGCCATCTTTTCTACTAATGTAAGTGTTAAAAAACCTAATATTATTGATATTTCTCTTAATTATTAATTGTGTGTGCATGCCATCATAAAGTTAAGATAATTTTTTACTACAACATAGTTGTGTGTCGTCAAAAAGTGGAGTTTGGGGATCGGCCTGGACTCCATTTCAATTAATCCCATATGTTATGTTGTTCACTTTACGCGTTCCTCACTTTCCGCGGTACCCTCCGGGTTACATTAACCGCGTAAAGTGAGGGTTAACTGTATATATATATATATATATATATATATATATATATGTAACCAATAACAATAACACTACATAACTCTCTACATATATATACTATATATATATATATATATATATAAATATATATATATATATATATATATATATATATATATATATATATATATATATATATATATATATATATATATATATATATATATATATATATATATATATATATATATATATATATATATATATATATATATATATATATATATATATATATATAGTGGGTCTAAATGGTCGTAAAATGGGAAACTTGGGGTTGGGTCTTGGGTGCCTGAATCAATTAGAATAAATCCCACAGGTTCTGTGCTGCTTATATTGAGGGGGTCCCAATTAGGCGCGATAACCAAGGGATGACTGTACTGTACTGTACTGTATATACTTGTGACACTGGCCAGTTGCTTCTGGTGTTATGGTACAGTGTTATAGTGACAGCACTAGGATCCCGCTTCCTCTATCAAGGAATAAACAATTAAAATTTAAATTGAAAAAAAAAAAACATTCAAATAAATTACTATCTTACAAGAATCCCTCCAAAGTAAGTTTAAGTGGGGTATGCTATAACGAATCTAATTGGTTCTAGAACCTTGTTAGTTATAGCATTAAGTTAGATTATAATCGTTCCAGGCCCCAAATACAACCACTTAACACTGAAAAATATAATATAAAATTGTAAAAATTGTGAAAGTGCATAAATATGCATCTAAACCCTGAAATAAAGAATATCATTAATATTTGTAATAAAAAACAATAAATTAGAAAAAAAAAGAAAAAATTAAATAATGTTAGTTGTAGGAGTTTAGGTTGCGTTATAGCATTCTCAATTTTATAGGCAAAACCGTTCGTTATAGGAATATTAGTAGTAGGATCCGTTCGTTTATAGCATACCCCACTGTATATTCACCCAAGTCATTTGTGTGGAAAATTATGAGAAGAGCTTAGTCACTCTTAAGTAATGATAAATAAACACGCAGGCCTTCAGCGCCAACTGTCAAATCTTATCTCAAATAAATAAACAAACAAACCAGACACTCTGTCACCTCACCTCCCCCCTCTTACCACCCTCGTGTTCCAAGATAAAGATTGGTGATTTCTTTATGTTTATTTTATATAATATCTCAGACTAAACTTACGATAATATAATTTGCATTGCTGAAATCCTTGCAAGACAGAGATTAATTTGAATATAAGCGTCATATATTTTGCTCAAGATTTAAAAATGTAGTACATTAGTGTACAACACTAGTACATTTTATAAAAAATTTCAACTGTATATTTTTGGGTAGATTTACATAAATTTCTTCATTTATTTTCATCCATTTACATGCACACACCATACTAAAAACATAAATGTGTGTGAAAGCTGGGTGCACATGTACTAATTTGATTACGGTACTAAAATTGTTTTGTCTAGTGCAAATTACAGCATGTTTATATTCAAATTAATCAGTATGTTACAAGAATCCCAGCTATGTTAATTATATTCACCCAGGTCATTTCACTGGCTTTGTAAGAAGCTTAGTCACCTAAGAACTGTAAATATACACACGTTAGACCTGGGCCTGTGCCAACTGTCAAACGTACTCTACACCTCTCCCCAAGCCCCTCACTTGCTCCCACCCTCTCTCTCCCCATCTGCTTGGCGTTGCTGGAATCCTTGTAAAACAGTGAATAATTCTAATATATAAACGTCATGCATTTTGCACAAGAGATAAAAATTAATCAACTGTATCACATTACAGTAGTGATTTATGAGTAAAAGTGTATATGTACATATATAGTATTCCACATACACGTAAGTATAAATAAAAAGTTTATGTGATGATCGGACAACGTCCATTTCGGTTAACGTCACGTTTCCAAGAACGTATCTAGGACGTTAACCTGCGCATGACTGTATATACATAATGACTTTTTTCCAAGCAAAATAAATAAAAAATAAATAAAATAATATGATTGTAGCAGCAAAGCAAATGAACCACAAAAGATTCATGCAATAAACATATGGATGTCTTTTTATTACAGGCGGCAACGCTGCACTCAAGGTCTTGAGGTATTTTCTGCCCCTCAGGGCTTATTTTCTTTACATTTTTACTACAGGTCCACCACCGATTTTACGGCACCCTTGGTTCCAAAGCCTTGCTGGATTATCCGTTTTGCCGTACCAACCGAGGTCAGGTAATAATAATTCAACAATACACCTCTGACCCACTAATTATAGTATTCACCTCATGTGTCTCTAAAGCATTAGGGACTGCTAGAAACTTAAATTAAACAAATATTAAATGTAAATTAAATGTGAAGAAGCCACAATTTTGAGCAACATTACTGTAGACACTTTGTACTAAAATGCACAGTAAGTCCTTGTATAACGTTGTCCCGCTTACTGTTGTTTTGTACTACGTTGCTAAACTTTAGAGACCAAAATTAGTTCGTCGTCACTGACTACTTTCTATGGCATCATCCGCCCTTGTCTGGCAGGCCTTCATCTCTCAGCTGGGCTGCCCCTCACTCACGGAATGCCACAACATCCCCAAGTGACGCCGAGCCAGTCTTTGTTATGACTTCACATCATTCGGGTGTGCTTAAGTGCTTTTGCTCTAAAATTGTACTCAAACTATTTTAAATGGCTTCCAAGTGTCCAGCAAGTGCTATTGATGCTAGTGCAGTGAAGAGGCAACATAAGACCATTACCCTGGCTATGAAAATGGATGTATTAGTCCGTTTTGAAAACGGGGAACGTGCTGTGGATATAGCCGCTGTGCTTGCTCTAACCCAACGGTGCGTACTATCCGGACCAACGCTGACAAGATTAAGGTTGGTGCTGGCAGTAATTCTTCTCTGAGTGCAACTAAGACAACTCGTACTAGAAGCACTGTGATAGAAAAGGTGGAAAAGATGCTGGCAATGTGGATGGTGGACCAGAATCAACACAATGCCCCTGTGAGCCTTATGGTTATCCAGCATAAGGCCAGATTCTTGTTTGACAACTTAAAGGCAGAAGAGACCTTTACAGCCAGCTGACGATGGTTTCAACGATTTAAGCATCGTTATAACTTCCACAATATTAAGATGACTGGTGAAGCTGCCAGTTCAGATGAAATGAGTGGGTATTAGAGCTTATTGTATTGATTTTGTGCACATTAAAGCCTTGACTAACAATGGCTGTAGATGTACAGTAGTAAAATTAATGTAAAAAATACAGTATGTATCTTTTAATTAATGTTATGTAATGTACAGTCGGCCAAAGTTCTATCGACCCCTGGCAATACAGATACTTCAAGGAAGGAAGGCTGTAGGTACTGTAATGGGGATTGTGATTGGTGGATTTATTTTTGGCTGTATCACTGTTACAATAAATATTAAATAATCCAAAAGTAGCATTTTATAATAAAAAACTATTCATCGTTATTTAAGATCGTGACAAGTTTCCAAATATTCGTATATTTGCTTAAATAATGAAGAAATTATATCAATGAATTGGCAACGCAACTACACCCAGGGCTACCACGAGGCTCTCACATAAAATTTCAAGAATATATGGTCCACATTTAATCTTGAGTGTTTCAATATTTATCTTTACAATGTGCACATTATATAATATAATTTGAGGGCAGACACTGTGTAATAGACTCACTTGTCAGTCACGACATTGTATCTTCGTATATTCTAGTTATCAGTCAGTGTGTGTGTGCCTAAATAAATTACCTTCGTAATTATGGCAATTATAACACAAACTATATGTGAAATGTGTGCTATTGGGAAAATGAAGTATTCAAGTGGCAGCTGATGTATGGAGTTTAATATCTGGTTCCCTTTGTTCGAACTAAAAATAGACAATTGTTCGGCAAAAGACTGTGTACTCATTGTTAGGGAACAACATTTTCAATAGTTATCTATCATATTTATGACGTCAACATTAGGTTTTACGCCCACCAATCATCACTTGGCATGGTCTAATCAACCAATAAGAGCTTGACCGAAGTGTTGTTGTGAATCTGGGATCAACAGTAGGCATTACTTGTCACCATGAACACGACGTAACAAACAACTACTCGCTGCCTAATAATTGCCCTCCGAGAAGAAGGCCTTACGGTGCGTGCCATCGCAGACCAACGTGCTGTTTCGACTTCAAATGTGAAATGGTGGATCAGTAGATATGCCGAAACTGGTATTTTAATTGATTTGGGTATGTATGAAATTTCAGAATGAGCCGGGATATAAATAATGTCTAAGACATTTATTTTTATACAAATGATATGATAATGCAAATATTATACTGTAATGTAAATGTTATGATTTTTTGTAAAAGGTTATGAGTGTTTGCCATAGCGTTAATGGCATACCAGGTTATGACACAGGAGATAAAAAAACAATATACAGTGTATTTTCAGAAAGAAGATCACGCCCCCGACTGACTACTAGGGATAAGGATACTGCCATAATAGCAGCAATCCAAAACAACCCGTTAATAGCTGTCGACATCAGAGGAGAGTTACACTTCAGCATCTGCCCTCTGACTGTCAGGTTACATTTGCATGAGGCGGGCATACAACACAGAGTCCCTGCCATAAAAGAACAGCTAACTTTTGCCAGTACCAACCACGGTAAAATTAATTTGTGGCAGCCAAATCGCACGAGGTAAGTAAACTTAACATGTTAACAAGTCCAAAATAATTAAAACAAAGATTTAGACCATATTTGTAAACATAGCTGTAAAACATCGAACAGCTCATTATACATTTTCAAATAAAAGTCTTAAGATTATAGCATAACATTAAAATAAATTTTCAAGTACTGTATCATATTACAAACTTAATATAATATGTAATAGCTTAAATAGGCCAATATATTTATATCGGCATCATATTTTCCTTCCTGCAGATACGACATGGCCCACATATACGAGGTGGCTAGAAGTGGGCATGTGGCGTGTGGGGCTACATATCCCGGCAGGATGGAGATGTTTTCCAAATTAAGGGGAGGTTTACGACAAATAAATTCCTAGACATAATCGGGAATCAGTTCCTCCCTTCAATTCAGGAATGAATTTACCATTCCTGCTGGGCCAATTACTATTCATGATAAATGCTCCATCCACACGGCCAGAGCAGTGTGTCAGTGGTTTGACAGGCATAACACCTCAGGCTCTTGGTGCGAGCAATCACATTAAAAATATCTGGGCAAGTATCGTAAATTCCTGGGAACCCGAGTTTAGAGAGGAAGCCGAACCAGTTGTTCAACCACATGACAAGGCAGTGGGAGATTTTTAGAAACAAACTTGAGCTTGTTACAAACAACGTATCTTCTGTGCAGCGGAGGCTGCAAGCTGTAATTGATAAGGAGGGTGCATGGACCTGTTATTAAACAATATACTGTAAATATTAAACCTGTCTATATTTTATAGAAGAAAATATATTATAAAGCTTAAATTTAAATTATGCAATGGCAATAAAGCCAGTTGCAATATGATTCAAAAGAAATAAAAAGTGGCAAAACCCGTAACTTGAGATATATTCGACCCCTTTCTGAGTCCTCATCAATTCTATATAAGTATACTCTCTCTCTCTCTCTCTCTCTCTCTCTCTCTCTCTCTCTCTCTCCTCTCTTTCACGGAGTTATTAATAATAAACATCAAACTCAGTTAGTAGAACACCAAAATGACCAGTTCAGTGTTTTCCCTTCTCCACACATCCGTGAGGCGCTGGGGACACCACATGCCATTATTGTGTCAGTTGACTCTATTACAGTGTCCGCTCTCAACTACGTCAGATTACACCGGTCAACACAATTTTTCTGGCACAAGGTTTTTAAACGGATTTTAAGTAAATTTGGGGTGCAGAATCCAAATATGACTTTGGTTTTTGTCTATCACATCAGGTTTTTGAGATATACCATATTGCACTTTTGCTGGGAAACGTAAACTTTTGGATCAAAATTGACGGTTTAAACATGTATGCATAAATTTTTTCAGCATTATAATTTGTATTTTTCTATAACCAAAAATTTTTAATATCAAATTGGAAAGTTAATGCACATATAATATTTAAATGTAACATTGAAGGGTGAAAAAACAATTAATGTCACGGTAGAAATAGTGCAAGTATTAAGATCAAGTTACAGTTACATAAACTTCCTCTTTTGGCGATCTCTTATGTACAGCTTCTGGAATGTCTCTCATCAAACTCCAGCAGTAGTCGCCATCATGTTGAGTCCCATCGTTGGTAACGTTCTTCCATTACTTTAATGTCTTGATGGCGCTCCCCTTGCTCCGCTCACTTCTCCCAGATTTTCTGAAACTCGTCAAGTGACTGTGTAAGTAGTGAACCTTGATACTCATTCTGCATCCAAGTGCTTGTAAACTCAAGAGCAGCTCTTCCACAATTTCTTGATAGTTGTCCGCTTTCTTGTTCCTAAGGTTCCGCGCACCATTAAGCATTCCAAGTTCTTGCCTGTGCCTCAACTCATTGTTGCAAGAGTGTGGATCTCTGAGTAGTGTTCGTTTTGAGGTCCATCAAAATCCCTGCCTTTTCTTCTCGTCAGCTAAGACTTGGAAAGGTTGAGCATATATATCTGAAACACTCTCCACTATGATCAAGAGCCTTGACGAATTGCTTCATGATACCAAGTTTTATGTGCAGAGGAGGAAGGACAATGTTTTCCTGTCAACAGGATCGTTAATGATATTCTTGTCACGAGGCGTCAAACTATGTCTTGGTGGCCAATTCTTTTTCACCCAATGGTCTGCTGTAGCCCTGCTGTCCCAGTAGCACAGAAAACAGGGGTATTTTGTGTACCCCCCTTGCTGGCCCAATAGAAAGTTTACCATTTTCAAGTCCACACAAATTAACCATTCATGAGCATGGTATTGCAACCTCTCTAGAACAGTCTTAATGTTTCATACTCTTCTTTAATTTGTACAGAATGTCCGATGGAATTGAACCATACTTGTTTCCGTTATGAAGAAGAACACATTTCAAGCTCCTTTTTAGAACTGTCAATAAAAGTCTCCAATCCTTACTATCATATGCTGGTAGTCCCATGGAGAGAAGAAGTCCTTCTACATCATTACAAAAACAAGCTGGTCATATGAATAAAGTACTTCCGCAGTTGCTCTTCTCTGTTGCGATAAAAGGAGACACTTCGTGCCGGTTTTAGAGTCGTTTCTCTTGAAGCCTGGAAGCTAATATTCAACAGACTGTTTTGGCAAATTTAGATCTCTGACCAGATCATTCAATTCTGACTGAGTAAACAACGTTGGCTTTTCACAATCTTCACCAGATAGCTTGAAAAGATCAGTCTCTTCATCAGTAGAAACAGGTGAATTCCAGTCTATATCCTCAATCTCTGGTAGCTCAGTAAATTTTGGCAGCGTTCATTGATGGAGCAAATCTGAGATCAGATTTGGATTCAGTACCTTAAAGTTAGTAAAAAACAGTTAAAAGGTTTCATGCCAGAAAAAAAAAAAAATTTTTGTAGACCAGTGCTTATATTATGTAATGCTCAAATTGTAAAGAAAATCAATTCCTTCATGAAACACTCAAGATTAAATGTGGAACATATATTCTTGAAATTTGATGTAAGAATATCGTGGCAGCCCTGGTTGTAGCTGCATTGCCAATTCATTGATATAATTTCTTCATTATTTAAGCAAATATACAAATATTTGGAAACTTGTCACGATCATAAATAATGATGAATAGTTTATTATCATAAAATGCTACTTTTATTCTAACAGTGATACAGCCAAAAATAAATCACCAATCACAATCCCATTACAGTACATACAGCCTTCCTTCCTTGAAGTATTGCCAGGTAAAATTGCGGTAGGAGAGCCAGAGTGGGGGGCGTAGGAACTTTGGCCAACTGTACATACAATAAAGTGATCAATGAATTGGTAGAAAAAAGTGAGACTGCGGCGGGAGGTCAGCGTATATGCGTTATGCACTCATGGAATCAGTGTCATTTATCTTATACTGCATAATGGTTGCCCCTCGTGTAGAGGGATGGCTGGCCCAAGGGCTACCTAGGCATGAATTTGTTTAAGGTGTAGAAGCTGTCACCAACACAACAACCACACACTAAGTTAACGACCTGCATGGCCCAGTGTCAAGGAATAGTCCGAGAAGACCGGACAACTCGCCAACTACACTGGCTAACCATTACCCCGGAACACGATCCGCCGTCGATTAACATCAGGTTCCCAATTACTGCTGGGTAGACAAGGCAAATGGCGTAAAGAAACTTGACCATAGTTTCACCCTGCCGGGGATCGAACCCGGGTCCACTTGCTTTAATGGCGAGCACGATGACCATTACACCACAGGTTGCCTTATCTTGTGTGTGTGTGTGTGTGTGTGTGTGTACACACACACACACACACACACAAATGCCTAATGAATGGAAAACTGCATTTGTTACCCCTATCCCCAAGGTCACCACTCCACAGTCCCCTAACGACCTCAGGTCAGTTGCCATTACCCCCATACCTAGTCTACTCTGTGAAGACTTTGTTTTTGAGTGGGCATTTGCTAGAATTTATCAGTCAATTGATCCACAGCAATTTGGTCAATATAAGGACCTCCTCTACATCACACTGCTTAGTTAGTTTTCTGTATTTCCAGCACAAAAACCTGCAGAAACTTGGGACATCACTGGCCGTTGCCCTTGTTGACTTCAGGAAGGCTTTTGACCTTGTTGATCACTGCACTGTTACCAACAAGGCCATTGTACTTGGGCTGCCCACCAACCTGGTCTCATGGCTCACTGATTTCTTGAGTGAGCGTCGTCAGGTAGTCAGGTACCAGGGTTCTGTCTCCACATTCCAACACCTCTCACTTGCGGTGTTCCCCAGGGACAAGATGGGACCACTGTGCTTCTTGATCCTGATCAACGGCGCTCTATCGGACACTCTCACAGGTGGGAGTACGTGGATGACTGCACTGTGGGGGTTACAGTGAACAACACCTCACCGGACTACTCATCGCTACAAGGCACGCTGGACAGGCTACAGGCATGAACCACGGAGAACAAGGTCACCACCAACCACACCAAAACGTAGTCATGCACATCAATACGCCACCACTCCAGTGCAAGCCCAGCAGTCACAGTGGGTGCCCATCCTCTCCAGGTGGTGCAGTCTGCCAAACTCCCTGGTGTAACTATAGACAACAAACTTGACTGGAAGGCCATGTAAATAACACAGTCAAGGCAGCCGTACCGTCTCTACATGCTCTGACGACTTAGGTCACTTGGGACACCCACGCCAGAGCTGAGGGACCATCTGCGCCTTTATTCTCCCCAACTAACATATCGTCACCAGCCTGGTCGGTCTTCTCTCAACTCCACCCAACAACGTCAGCTAAAGAAGGTACAGAAAAGGACCTGCAGAATCATGCTCGGCGCAGAATACTCGGCTACACCAATGCTCTCTCCACCCTGGAAATGCCATCCCTCAGTGACCTCCACAAGTACTGGAAAGGTTTGGCAGTGGACTACTGCACCACCTGCGTCATCGCAACCTCCTGCACCTGCAGCCCCCCACCCAACTGGCGCAGTCCGCCCACTACAAAATACAGCCCATAAGAGCCATACCGATAGATATAAGAACAGCACCATCCCATCTATTGTTAAAATAATAAACAACTCTGATTTATGTACTGTACAGCCCTGTAAATGTATTTAATGCATATTATATCATTATGTCTAAATCAAATATAAGTCTGTATATTTTCAGCCACGGCTGCAACTCTAATACACACACACACACACACACACACACACACACACACACACACACACACACACACACACACACACACACACACACACACACACACACACACACACACACACACACACACACACACACACACACACACACACACACACACACACACACACACACACACACACACACACACACACACACACACACACACACACACACACACACACACACACACACACACACACACACACACACACACACACACACACACACACACACACACACACACACACACACACACACACACACACACACACACACACACACACACACACACACACACACACACACACACACACACACACACACACACACACACACACACACACACACACACACACACACACACACACACACACACACACACACACACACACACACACACACACACACACACACACACACACACACACACACACACACACACACACACACACACACACACACACACACACACACACACACACACACACACACACACACACACACACACACACACACACACACACACACACACACACACACACACACACACACACACACACACACACACACACACACACACACACACACACACACACACACACACACACACACACACACACACACACACACACACACACACACACACACACACACACACACACACACACACACACACACACACACACACACACACACACACACACACACACACACACACACACACACACACACACACACACACACACACACACACACACACACACACACACACACACACACACACACACACACACACACACACACACACACACACACACACACACACACACACACACACACACACACACACACACACACACACACACACACACACACACACACACACACACACACACACACACACACACACACACACACACACACACACACACACACACACACACACACACACACACACACACACACACACACACACACACACACACACACACACACACACACACACACACACACACACACACACACACACACACACACACACACACACACACACACACACACACACACACACACACACACACACACACACACACACACACACACACACACACACACACACACACACACACACACACACACACACACACACACACACACACACACACACACACACACACACACACACACACACACACACACACACACACACACAAACAGTTTCCGTCTCCACCTCCTCCGCCGACTCAAGTCCCTCGGAATTCCTGCATCCAAGCTCCTCAGTGTTTACTCAACATTCATACTTCCCAAGCTCACCTACGCCTCCCCTACCTGGTCTTCCTCCCCAAATGCCACACAACGTAAACACCTAGAAAAAGTGCAAAAGAGGGCATGCAAGATTATTCTCTCCCCTTCCTACTCCACATATCAAGAAGCGCTCAACACACTGACCCTTTCGACTCACACTGACCATCACCACGACCTCATCTGCAAATTTGGTAAGAAGCTTCTGCACCATCCTCGACACCGGCTCCTACTACCACCTGAGATCCCTAGCCCGAGAATTGCTGTTCGACACCACAACCGCATCCAGCCCATACCTGCACGAACTGATCTCTATAAGAACAGCCCAGTCCCAACCATTGTAAAAATTATCAATAACTTGTAATAAACCAGTGTATTCACTCCCAGTAAACACTACTCCTTGCATTGTCACTATGTTGAAATGAACTGTAGTTTGAGCTTTTCCCCATCTAGTTATTATATATCTTATTTGTATGACTTATGTTACTTGTATATTATTTGTAATTCGAAACCCATTCCCCAAATATATAACTGTACAGTATATTTTCAGTCTTCTGGCTGCCAAGCTCTTTCAATAAACCGTTAATTATTATTATTATTATTATTATTATTATTACACACACACACACGAATTAAGACAACAAGCATCCAGTGAGGGTCATGTTGTGTGACTGCATTGAGGCGAATTAAAAAAACAGTGTTGAGGAGCTTATCGCTTGGCAAAACTGGTGCATGTTATCACTCCTTTCCACTCTATCTCTCTAATCACCCACATCTTTCTGCTTTCTCACTCCATTTTTTAAAATGTTAGGTAATGTTAAGTTGAATGGATACAACTTTGCTCATTTATACTTATACATATCACAATCTCTCTAAAAAATACTTTAGGTTTTGTGTTTATTCAAGACATCTTCAGGTCATGAGACCCACTAATCCACTACCCAAGAAAGGGTGACCTGACATTCCATCAGAAAGTCAGTAATATGAGACCACTAATCCCGCACCCCACCTCCACCTGACATTGAGTCAGGTCTGGTCCCTCCCCAAAATACTTGAGCTTTCATCTTTATTCAAGACATTTTCAGAAAATGCTCCCCATTTTTTACCTCGGAAAATTTTTCCCAAAGCCGGAATGTTTTTAAATTCCGGCTTTGGGAATGCTTTTCCGAGCGAATTTCAATTCCGGCTATTAGAGAGGTCCGGGTTTGAGGGATTCCGGTTGTCAGGGCTGTAACGAGCAGGATGCTTATCCGCAGCTTGTTTGCTGGGGGGGGGGGGTAGACACAGGTGAGAACGTGACTGCTGCCTGGATACACACCAGACACTACCCAGCTAGCACCACAGCTGTACTTGTACCCCGCTGTTCGTTCAAATTCTGGTTGTCATCTCATCATAGGTCCTGGACTCGTGGGCTGTTTCCCCAGACCCTCACAAATCGACTGTCAATCTCCGGACACCTACCCCAGCTACTACCGCGGCTGCCACGTCATCGCCAGTTCCTCCATACCCTCTGTGCACCTGGCCAATTTCTCCTGTGTAGCAAGACATCGCCCGCCTGCGCCGAGTGAGTAAGCTGACTTGACCTTCCCCCTACCCGAGGCGGATCACTGCTTTCCAGAACCTTCCCAAGGCCGCCGTGAGGGAAATATCTGTTCATTGTTTGATTCCATTAATTGTTTGTTTCTCCCGTTAATTATTTGATTCCCTTAATTGTTGACTCCCGTAATTGTTTGACTCCCGTAATTGTTATTTGATATTTGTGTGAGTGGTGTCAGAGTTTTGTGTTATTTTCATAGTAAAGAGATGTCAATCTCGAACAGTTGTTTGTTATCCCTCAGAAAACCATGGTTCTTGACTTTCCTTTTATAAGATCCTGATTAGGCTGGCAAGGGATTCATATCCCTAAGTCCCAAGCCTTTACACCGGCTAACGGAGATATTACTGTACTGTATACAGTCATCCCTTGGTTATAGCGCACTTCGTTATCGCGATTTTCGTTATCACGCCTCCATCAAAATCTGCACACCTGCTGTTATAGCTCATTTTTCAAGCCGAGAATTTCGTTATCACGCAGTTGCCTCCAGGTGTTTTTACCCATTTGCTTCACCTACATCTATTGAGGATAAAATCTTTCACCTACAAATTGACAATAACACATTTGCTGTAATCAGACATATCTAAGTTGCCTCAACAATTGCAACCCCAGTTGCAATTTCAAATTCTGTGTCATTACTAAGGAATAACGAAGTCTCAGGTGCACTCTAAGATTGAGAGAAAAGGGAGGACTCAGGCGTCCTGAAGCGATGAGAAAATGGACTCCTCAAATGGGGGACTCAAATAAAGAAAGCATAGCTACATGTTTTGTGGACAACAGTATTGAGCGTACCCTTTTCATCACTTTGTAATAAACCCAGCCATGCCTATGTGTGTTTCTGATACTTACCTTAACATTATCTACAGTATATCTTTAGTGGGTCTAAATGGTCGTAAAATGTTGCGGTTGGGTCTTGGGTGCCTGGAACCAATTAGAATAAATCCCATAGGTTCTGTACTTTCATTATCGCATTTTTCGTTATCACGCACTCAGCGTGGTCCCAATTAGGAGTGATAACCAAGGGATAACTGTATATATATTTTTCACTTAACCACAATTTTTTATCAATGTTTTTCTATTAACAGATTTGTAGTGTTAAAAAAAATGTATGAGTAGTGCATTTTGTAGAGATAATTATTACTACAAATAAAACATGAAAATAAAACATTAATTCTTATTGTTCCATGTTTTGTGCCAGTTATTCACTGGCAATAGAGGGCAATTGTCCAGGGGGAGGCAGTTGTCCTATGGGGGGACAGTTGTCGGGGGACAATTGTCCGGGGGGGCAGTTGTCCTGATACCGGCTAGGCCATACGCGCTCACTCCGCCCGAGTCAGGGTTGAACATTTGTCCGTTTCATGAGTGTGCTACTCTGCTCTCTTAAGAACAGTTAATGGCTCCTAAAGCCCTCAGTCACCTTCATCCTGCTGCAGGAATGTGGCCAAAGAAGTGAAGAGAGAAAAAAGATCATGTATGTCTCCCATACGCAATGCCTGGCTACGCCTGGCAACGGGAGTGGGTAAGGGGAGTGAGTGACTGGTAGTTAGTGTATTGTTTGCAGTTGTAACTCTCTTCACTCCCTGCCACATTTCACTGGATTTACTGTTATTATTAGTTGTTTACTGATAGAATAGTGTTTAATAGTGATTAATCATGTCATTGTAGCTAGGTTAGCTCATCACTGTAACCACCAGGCTACTGGGCCAAGCTGTGGTGTTATCGTTTTCAACTCTTATTTTCGGGTAGATATACAGTACGTAACTTTCTTCATTTATTTTTACTCAGTTACATGCACACACCATCCTATATACATAATGTGACAAAAGGTAAAAGAAATATTAATCCTAAGGCCAAACACGTAACAGGAGGAGAGCACAGAGTGTAGCTGGTGGGGAGAGTTGCTTGGGAATCGGTGTCCCAGATGATCTTCGTTACTATGGTGGAGCAGGGAGTGTATGTATGCTAATAACGACTGTATTAAAACTTTCATTTGGCTTTTATTTACTGGTTTGGTGTAGGAGGTCCAATGATAGTGTGGAGAGTTATCTTGCCTTTAATAACGAGATGTCCTTACAGAGAAGGTAGTTTCTAACCATCCCGAGCGCTCGACTCCCACCACTCAGTCACGTTCACATGGAGTCATGCCGTTCCCGCCTCACACGCTGCCGGGACTTAGCCCAGACTGTCATACCGCACCTGCTTCAGTCATGCCTACATACATGCATACAAACAAACCCTACACCCGCCACAAAATTTTTGATATCTGAATTCAACATTTTGTTATAAGATCTCAAACCAACAGGAACCTATAGCAGGCATGTTCTGACAAAACAAAACAACAACAAAAAAGAAAAACAAAGCTGTCCTAAAATACAACACAGTACATAAATATATGAACGCCCGTGAAACAAAATAAGTCAGAATTCACTGTCCATGGCAGACACCACAAACGTAGTCTTGCAGGTGTGATAGGCGTCGTCTCGCACGATGGGGGCGTTGGCACGTGGGGGGATGCCCCAGCTGGGGTCGGGATGCCACAGGGTCGCCTGGGGAGTTTATTCCTTACCCCACGTGCATTGTGGGTGCGGGTATGGCGTGGGGACAGAGGTGACGTCGGTTTCGTAGCAACAGGCAGCCCTGCCATTCAACTTCACAGTGTATTGTCTATGCAGTTTCACTTCCACCACCACTCCCGGCTTATCCCATGCCTTCGACACGGAGCCCTGCACCCTGACAGGCGTACTCACGCACAGCTGGGGAAGCGTCGCAGCATCACCTGCGGGGTCACCTAGTATGCGAACCTGGTCCTCTGCCATGGCGTGCTCCGTGTACCGTAGGGTGGTCCTCCACAGCCTGTCCACCAAGTAATGTTGCCTGGTCGCCTGCACGCCGTCTCTCAAAATGTCTGCCGGCAACCAGCTGCGTGGGTAACTAATCCCCTTCCCTCAGGGAAATTCGAGCAGCACCTGAGTCGCCTTATTGGTGTGCAAGCTGCCCCCAGCCCGAGTTGCCCCTCAACACCTGTTTGGCCGCTTTCACTGCTGTCTCGGCGTGGCCGTTGGATTGGGGGAAGTGGGCAGAGAAGATGTGTGCTGTGATTCCCCACTCCCCGTAGAGTGCTGCCATCCTCCACTGTCCAGGTTGGTACCGCGGTCCGAGGCAATCTCCTTGGGCGCACCCCATCTCCTGAAGAAGGTGAGCAGCCTGGCGATGACCGCACTCGAGGTGGCACTTCCGGGGAGGTGTGCCACTTCCATCCACCTTGTTACCCTGTCCGCGTAGGCCAGGTAAGTGTGCCCGTCCAACTGAAACAGGTCCGTGACGGCCTGTTGAAACGGGAACTCAGGAGGCGGCATGAGGACTATTGGCTCCGGGGCTTGCGAGGGCGAGTGTGTCTCTCATGTGAAACAGGATGCTCGGTGGTACTTCACATCTGCTTCCATCCCGGGCCAGTACACGGTCTGCCTGGCCCGGCTCAGCTTCGAGTCTAGCCCCTGGTGTCCTGCGTGTAGGTGGGCCGCCACCCGGTGCCTTGGTGCCTCCGGGATGCCCAGCCTGTCCCTCACTTGGTAGTACAGCCGTAGACACTCAATCTCCTGTGCTCTGCTCTCAGCCCATTCTCCAGCCCTGACACAGCACAGCAGATGCTGGTAGGCCTGGTCCCCGTCTGCCGCTTCCATCACAGTGCAGCACAGTGCAGAGGTCCATCACGATCTCCCCGTCACCGAGCGTCGTTACCGTAGCAGCCACCATAGCGTTGGCCAACTCCTCCTCGCCGGCCAGGTCCCTCTGGCCTGGCAACACTGTGAGCGTGGGGTAGCCCGAGAAAGTGTCTGCCACACTGTTGCATTTCCCAGGGACGTATTTGATGGTGAAGCGGTGTTGTAGAGTCTTCTCTTTCAGTCGGAACAGCCGGGGGTTAAGAACATCTTTAAGTGCCCTGTCTCCAAACAGCTTCACCAACTGTTTGTGGTCCGTCACCTGCAGGAGATTTGGGCACCCCAGCAGGAAGAGGCGGACTTTTTGCAGGCACTACACCACTGCTAGCGCCTCACCCTCCACCGCCGCGTATACTGCCTCGGCGTCGCTCAACCTGCGGCTGCCGCACAGAGCTATACGCCACCCGCCACTAAGGCATAAAGGTGCCTCTGCGGAGACACACGAGCAGTGCTGCTGGAGGACAACAAACCCGATGCTACTCCTGCTCCAGTCAGTCACCACTGCCGTCGGTCGTGACTTGTCATAATATGCCAAGCCATCCCTGGCCAGCCTGCAAATGGTTTTCTTGGCTTCTTCAAATTTACTTCTGAGGTGCTCGTCCCAATACACCGTTTTGGACTTTGGCCCCTTCAGTAGCTCCGCAAATGGCTGCATCACTGACGTGGTAGCCATGAAAGTGGCCAACTTATTGACGAGGCCATGCCATGACCTGATATCTGTCAGAGTTGGGCGGTCGGGCATGGGGAAGTTGCGTACCGCTGCCAGCCTCTCCTCCGTAGGTGTATACTCCTCCCATCCCAGGTGAAAGCCTACAAACTCCACCTCCCTCCGACACAATTCAACTTCTCCGGCTGTAGTGTGATGCCCTTGCGGGTGTACGTCATATAAGAAGTGTGATCCAAAACTTGACTGGCTTCATAAAAACTTTCTCTTAGCAAATATCGAATTCAAATCATCAGCAGTTATTCACCTTGGGTATAAGTTGTTTACTGCATCAATTTGGCAGGAATCTGTGTCACCAACCGGCCATAGTACAGCTTTGTGCAAGTGTGTGTACCAGCCCATCTGCTAATTCGAGTCAGTCGCCACTCAATCCTCAACATGGAGGGAAGTATCGAGCAAAGCTGTGCCATCAGATTTTGCTTCAGACTAAGAAAAATTGGTGCAGAAACCCATGAAATAATCAAAGAAGCCTACAAAGATGAAGAAACGTCCACGGCTCAAGTTTTCAGGGGGCACAAGTGCTTCAAAGAAGGCTGCACCTCCTTTGGAAATGTTAACTAGATTCTAACTGATGACTGGCAATTGGCTCCTTCACAGGACAATGCACCTGTGCACACTGCCCTCACTGTGAATGATTTCTGGCAAAGCACGGCATCCCAGTGGTCCCCCACCCTCCATACTCTCCAGATCGGGACCCCTGTGACTTCTGGCTGTTTCCCAAGTTCAAGTTGAACCTCAAGGGGAAGAAGATCATGGACAGAATGGAGATCCATGGCATATCGCGGAAGGTGTTCTACAGCCTCACCAACAAGGACTTCCAGATCTGCTTCCAGAAGTGGGAGGAGGGGATTCAGTGCTGCATTGAGGCCTCCGAAGAATATTTTGAGGGTGACTAAAGTTTCACTGTAATATCTTGAAAAATAAAGATTCTATGAATCCAGTCGGGGAACTTTTGGATCACACCTCATACGTGTCAAAATGCCTGTTCTAAGCCCTCATCGTAGAGCAGCGTGTCATCAGTGCATTTGTATTTCCTTGGCACCCCTTGAATCGCGTCATCGAATCTTCGGGTGTATGCGTCGGGCGCGGCACAGTGCCACATGGGGGTGCATAGATATCTGAACCTTCCCCAGGGGATGATAAAGGTGGTGAGGCGGCTGCTTTCCTCGTCCAGCCTCACCTGGTGGAATCCCCAGTAAGCGTCTGCCTGATACCATGTCAAAGGAAGCCTGTGTGTGGTGCATCTCTCTACGGCACCACCTGTTCAGCTGTTGGTAGTCCACCGTATGCCTCGGTTGGCCATTTCTCTTGGCCATCACGACCATGCGGGCGCACCAGTCCACCGCCTCCTCCATCGGCATCGGGGTGATCACACCCCTCCTCACGTCCTCGTCGAGTTGGAGCTTGACTTCCAACTCCCAGTGCCTTGCGACCGGCGTAGGTGTGTGGCAAGTATGTGGGTGTGCACCCGGGAGGAGGCGTATGTGGTGCGGTGGGCCGTCCATCACAGGCAGAGGGGAGCGGGTGGTGTTGAGCACGGTGTTTGAGAAGTGTCGATGCAAACACTCCTCCAGACGTGGCACGTTCTCCTTAACCGGCAGGAGGGGCATGCCGGGGGGTCTGAGTGGTACTGATGTGCCCTGGAACGTCGCTGCCGGCAGCCATGACTGATTCAGGCAACAGGAAGGAGTCAGGCACCAGGCCCAGCCCCTTGTTTGGCGCCAGGGAGAGGAACATCCTCTTCGCTGAATCCACAATCCGAGCCTCCTCCTCAATTGACTTGCAGTGTGCCTTGATCCAGAGCCGACAGCTGCCAAGGCACTTTACCGGCGCGTTGTTAATGCCCCTGATGTCGCTATTCGGCACATCCAGTCTCAACACTCGTAACCCTCGCGCCCTCAGGATCAACGGACCAGCCACCGTCACTTGTGCATCCGTATCTGCCACCGCCTCGATGTTGCGTGACGTCCCACCGGACAGCATCAATACCGCGATTCACAGGGACGGCAGGGGTGCCACACCCGCCGAAGCCACTGTCACGGCGCCCGACACGGTGGTGTAGCCTCCCTTGCTGGGCTCTTTGCGCTTGCCTTTACAACAGCACATCAGGTGGCCCACCTTGCCACATCCCAAATTCTTCACGGGAAAAGCTCTCTCCCTCGCCATGTCCCCATCCGCAACGCCAGCAGCTGTAGACGGGCTTGCATGGGGATGTTTTGTGAGATTTGTGCGGCCTTTGGCTCACACCATCACATACATCCGGCAGGGAAGACTCATCACCCTTGTCCGTTTCACAGCTGATAGAGTTGCCACACGCCGCCACCAAACAGGACTCATGCTTATCAGCATCTTGCTTCGCGCTCTCGTACGTAAGGCACTTGTTGTATAACACATCCAAGTTTAAATACCTCTCCCAGTTTTGGTAGAGGTCCCTTCTGAGGTCACTGTCAACTAGGCCCGCCATGACCTTTCTCACCAACATGTATTCCGAGATATCACACTCACATTGCGGGCACTCGAAGTTGCAGTCAATCTCCTGTCTCTGCACACTATGGAAATACTGTGCAATGGACTCACTGGGTGTTTGTCTGGACTTGAAGAACTGCTGCCACAGGACACCCTGGTTTGTCTTCCTCATGACCAGCCTGCTTACCGCCTCCAGCGCCTCCTCCAAACTGAGGCTCACCCATCTGGCCTCACTGAGCTTGGCGTCCACAATTCGCTGCAGTTCCTCCGAGCACAACAGATGCAAGCAGTGCACTGCGTCACTATCTGACCACCTGTTCAACTTTATCCACATGGTGAAAGATTTTTTCCACGATCTGAACGAAGCACTAGTCAGACCTACTGCACAATTGGCCGGGGCAGCCAAGGCAGGCGCCTTGGCACTTGTACCATGCCCCACAGCCTCAGACATAACTCTGAACAACCTCACAAGTGTGGAATGGTCGTGCAATGCGGCTTGAGCTGGTACCTGCTTTGCTGGAGCTGCCTGTGGGTCGGGCGACACAGGCCCTTGCTGCACCTCACTCGCCAGAAGGTATGGCGAGGACATCCATGGTGCGGGCCGCGGCTCCGACAGGAGTGGAGTGAGGCCAAGGGCAGCCTCCGCATCAGCCAGGAAGCTAACAACCTTGTTGAACGCCGGCAGGTGAGAAAGTGGTGCTACATCCATGTCGTGATGTCACTGGCATTCGTAGGTCTGTAACAAGTTCACTGCGCCATGTAGGAGGTCCAATAATAGTGTGAAGAGTTATCTTGCCTTTAATAACACCGTTCCCACCTCACATGCTCCCGGGACTTAGCCCAGACTGTCATATCGCATCTGCTTCAGTCACGCCTACATACATGCATACATACAAACCCTACATTTGGCAATAGTATTTTATGTTGTAACATATTTATTGATATTATTTTTATTTAATCCTCATATTTCCTGGTACTGTATATATTATTTTAAGAAAACAATGGCTGTGATGTGCTATGATTGTTTTTCAACTCGTATTTTGGGTTGAAATATACAGTCAACCCTCACTTTACGCGGTCCCACATTCCGCATTTCCACGTTTACGCGGTACCCTGCTGAAACCCGGGATGCTCACATTCCGCGGTGCGTGTACCCCTTTACGCGGAGAGTGTCCGGCTCGACGCTATTTTTAGATTCGCCCCTCCCGCCTGCTCCCGCCTCCGCCTGGGCAAGCCGCGCGGTAAGGTTGCGCAGTGCATGTCTCTGTTGCGTTATCAGTGACATCATATGACGTATCGGACTGTGATTGGCCATGCATCCCTACCTCCCTCCGCTGCTAGCTGTAATTGGTTTAAAGTAATATGACATGTCCAGCCGGGGGAGGGAGGGAGGGAGGAAAGACGACGCTTGACCTAGCCGCGGCAGTTTCATCCCTCCAGGCCACACCGTGCAATCGTGCATCCATTGTTCTGTAAAATGGCTTCCGCCGGACCACCGCCCCCAGAGAGAAACCTTTCCTTGCCTGGACCCAGACGCCCTAAGCCAAAGAAGACACGCCGTTCCTTAAGCTACGAGGTGAAGTACAAGATCATCCAAGAGTTGGAGAAAGGAACAAGACAGGTTGATTTGGTGAGCCAGCATGGTGTGAACGAATCTACGATCCGGACTATAAAGAAGGATGCAGCCAAGATAAAGGAGCACATGAAGATCACAAAGTCTACAGGTGCTTCTATGATCAAGTATTTCCACAACCAGGTGCTTCTCAAGACGGAAAAATTACTTGTGAGCTACTTGGTGCGTCAGGAGCAACGGAACATGGCGGTGGACACGCGATCTATTAAGGAGTACGCACGTGAACTGTATGCTGCAGTGTCACGAAAGATGGGAATTACAGAGCCCAAACCCTTTAATGCTTCCTCTGGGTGGTTACAGAGGTTTAAGATGAGGAACAAGATCACCAATATCAACATTGGTGGTGAAGAAGCTAGTGCTGACCGTGTTGCGGCTAGGGAATTTCCTCAGTTTTTACGTGAGATTATGGAGGAAGGACAGTACACCGACGACCAGGTGTTTAACATGGACGAATCTGGTCTTTTTTGGAAAAAGCTACCTTCCAAGACCTTCGTTGTGAAGAATGCCAGCAAGATTCGGGGCCGGAAGTTGCAGAAGGAGCGCATCACCGTCCTGTTTACCACCAATGCCTCCGGTACCTGTAAGCTCAAGTTATCAGTGATCCACACAGCACGCAAGCCGCACGCCTACAAGAGCATGGACATGACCAAGCTAAATGTCCACTGGCTGACCGCACGTAAGGCGTGGGTGTTCTCTACACTGTCCCTATCCTGGTTTGATGACTGTTTCGTTCCCGATGTAAAGAAATTCTGTGAGCAACAGAATGTGCCATTCAAGATTTTGTTGCTGCTGGACAACGCACCAGGACACTCGCCCCTACTGTTAGATCGTCACCCCAACGTAAAAGTGGTCTTCCTTCCTCCCAACACTACGTCTATATTACAGCCCATAGACCAAGAGTTAATCTGTAATGTAAAAGCTGCATTCTCTACTAAAAAATTCAAGCTCCTGAACAACTACACCAACACCAGGGAAGAGTTGCGTAACCTGAGTGACACCACCACCGATAGCAAGAGCGAAGACGACGAGGATCAACAGTTGGCAGAGCAAAAAATACTTTTCAAACAATTCTGGAGAATATTCAACATCAAGAAAGCTGTGGACTTCTTGGTGGAGGCATGGGATCAGCTGTCTGTAGCAACTGTTCGTCACGCATGGAGATATGTGTTGCAAGGCATTCCGGCCGTTAGGCAGAGTCAATCTGTGACTGGTGAGGTTCAGACTGTTGCCGTAGCAGTGGACCTTGCCAGAGAAGCTGCGCAGAGTGTTACAGCTGCAGGCTTCTCCGAGACTACCAACGACGACATCCTGGAGGTGATAAGGGATCCTGATGTGACCACCGACGAGATGGTAGATGATGATGACGTCAGTGAAGAGGCAGGTGGTGCGTCATCCCAAGAAGAACACCGCTTATCCCATAGTAATGTTAGGGGTGCCATCAAGTGTATCGCGAAAGTCAAGCTCCTCCTTTCCGACGACCCTGACGCAAACAGGTATGAAATCTTCACTACCCAGCTGCTGCAGACGATGGAGCCCTACTTCATAGTTTATCACGACAACATAAACACCAGCCGTCAGCAAAGCATAACAGAGTTCTTCGCCCGCAACCCACCACAGCCAGCCCAAGCCAGTGATAGAGACAGTGAAGATGACTTTGAGGGATTTGTCAGGGAGGCCCTGACAAGTGTGGATGACAGTGATGGTGACTCACCTGAGGGCCAGTAGCCTGCCCTCTGCCTCGGAACCAGCCTCCATCCCCATATGCCGACCCATCTCTTCTACTAACGTAAGTGTTAAACCTAACTTTTAGTTTTCCTAACCTAACCTTTATATTTCCTAACTTAACCTTTATTTTTCCTAACCTAACCTCTTCTATATTAATTGTGTGTGCATACCATCATAAAGTTAAGATAAAATTTTTACTACAACATAGTTGTGTGTCGTCAAAAAGTGGAGTTTGGGGTCGGCCCGGTCTCTATTTCAATTAATACCATATGTTATGTTGTTCACTTTACGCGTTTCTCACTTTCCGCGGTACCCTGTGGGTTGTATTAACCGTGTAAAGTGAGGGTTGACTGTACTGTATAACTTTCTTCAGTTATTTTTACTCGGCTACATGCACACACCATCCTCCATACATATTGTGAAAAAAGTACAGAATTACACCACAATTACCAACATCCTTCATGTTGGGTTGGTTAGATGGCTATCAAAGAAATTCTGTAAGTTTGATCTACATATCAACCCAGCTAATGCCCAGATGCCACTTGGCCTAGAGACAGTAATTTTTACGAGGAAAAAATTTCCGTAGGGAAACACAACCAACCCAACTTTAATAACAAAGCTCGGAGTTAACTTGAGGGTAGACTCACATTTTTTCTACATTTTGATACTTTTGTTGTCTTGTTTCTGATTATTTGTGAGGGGATTTTCCCATTATTATTTATTTTTATGTGTTTTGCACGCACACACACTGTATATAGTACAGGCAAAAGAAATAATTGTCAAAAGAGCAAACATACAGGGGAATATACATTTCTTTGCACATGAGTAAAAATGTACCCCCCCTCCCATTTCAGCAAATGATATTTGCTGATTTGGCAATTTGTGGCCATTTTGAGACCCAAACCCCGTGAATGGACTATAATATGAAAGGTTTTGAAATTGGCAGCTGTTCAGCCACTCACTAACAGAACCTATCCATAAAAATAATGACAAATTTAGTTGCAGACTTGATCTTGTAACTTGTATGCAAGTGGATTAAATCACAAATGAATCACTTACCCGAGTAGAATTTCTTGCTTCCATTTCTTTCCGCTTAACTTCGATCCTGTTCATCACAAGACTCAGCTCCTCTTTAAGACGCACCTCTTGCCACTCAGCCTAGCACATGAAAGATAAGTTGTCAATGGCATTGCAGCATTTCATGGGCACTTGTCATACATATATGGTAAAGGTAGTAATTATGGCTTATTGAAATTTAAGTAAAATCTTTTACATGCTTTAAGATTAATTAGTGAGCTAAAAGTTCCAGTGTACTACTAAAGGCAGAGGTAGCAGTCTTTGTCAATTTAGGTACTGAGACAGATAATGTCTTGCTCTGAGTAGACTTCTCACCCATTAATATCACAGTTAAAAATTTGACCTGGTTATTGTCTAAATGACAGGTCAAACATCTTGTCAGAGGTTCAAATACAGTAGGCAATAAGAGATAGCATAGTGCAGTACTGTACAGGCAGTCCCGGGTTATGTACTAGTTCCATTCTTACAGATGTTCTTAAGTCGAAAATGTACTTGTCGAACCACATACCTTATGTGCATACCGTATTTACAGAATAATGTTTAAAATCCCACTATATCATAGCCTATGTCCTTATATACATCTAGAATAACTTAATTTAAGAGAAAAGAAGAAATAGAATGATAAAATAAAATAAATAAAAGTAAAAAATAAGTCATAGTGCAAAGGTAGTAGGTAGTAATCAGCTATCAAACAGGGAGGTACTACTGCCTGGGAAGAAGTTGGGGGCATAATGTGTTGTCTAATGTGCCTGAGTGGGTTGATCCCCATAAAAAAAAAAAAAAGGAAATTTAAATTTTAACTTTATGGGACCTCATTCGTATTGGCAGATGTTCGTATGTCGGAATTATGTAACCAAGGGACCTATTATGTAATATTCCAATATGGACACAGCAGATTCCCACTGGTCCCTCACAACTCTAGCTTTCATATAAATTACATTTGGTGGGAAGGCTGCAAGGTATTCATTTTTTACAGCAACAGCTACTGTACTGTACACTCATAAAAAAGAAAGAAAAAAAAGTGGCTCTAGGGTCCGATTGAAATTGGAATGAGCAAGTTCGTATGGATACAGATACTGTATATCTGACTATGGAGGCCTAATAACCATTACAGAGCAATGTCCTGTGATTTAAACTACTGAAATATAATACTAAGACTAATATTTGTGCTAAAATCGATGGTCAAATGTTCTGTAGTACAGTACTTTAATGATGGATGTTTAGGGATGTATTTGTGGCACACAGTAAGAAAGGTTTGTTTGGGACATTAACAGAACAGTTGCCATTTTCTATATACAGTAATATGTATTTGTGGGAGATAACTGACATGTAGCATAAGGGCTGACTGAAATATAATGAGAAATAGTGTAGTATTTCTCCTCTACCCTTTGATTGTGTCAATTTAATTCAAAGCCTTATCCTTATGGATATCCATGCATACTCTTCTTTAGTTAAGAGGATCTTGAGGAATGGATGATGCTCTCGGTTCATGGGATTCAATATGGATTCAACTCCTTTATTATGCAATTGAAACTGAAGTGGTATATACTGTATGCATTGAAGCCAATTCATTCTTCAACAACTATCCAAACAAAATGGAAGGAAAACACAGAAATGAAACATCCAAACAAACCCAGTAAATGACTCGCTCTGTACCTCTAACATAAGGAAGTATCTGGAAAGGAGAGCAGACATACCAAGAATATATATCACTTCATCCCATGTTCCAGAAGGTAAAGTAAAGTACAACAATAGCTGCGGTAACTTGTCATAAGGGTAATGTCTGGTGCTAAGCTGTGGACACCGGCATGTTGTGCCTGTGAGGAGGTTGGCTGTGGTATATCTATCTAATAAGTCTCTCATAAGGTTTCCTAGACTAAAAATACTTGGAAAATAAATGTTATAACCATGCTAAGTACTGCATTAAGATTTACCATATTTGTCGGCCTATAAGACGCACGGCCGTATAAGATGCCTCCCTAATGTACAAGGAAATTTTTGAGAAAAAAAAAATTAGTACAATTCATCATATACATGTATTGAAAGTGATTTAAAAAAATTAAGGGAAATATATCAGATTTTGTGTATGTACAGTAGGTAATGGTAAGTACAGTGATCCCTCGGTTAACAAACGCCTCGGTTAACGAAATTTCGGTAAACGAATTACCTTTCATAAGAATCTTCAATTCAGTTAACGAACAAAAATTCGGTTAACGAAATTCTTACAAAATCATGTCAACATGTTTTCGCTTGCTCACCAGCTGGAATATTAGTCAGCCAATACAGTAATCGGTTCTAGGGCTTAAATTCGTTCCCATTTGCGTAAATATCAAGAAGGTTGTACTATTCAATAATTTTCCAAGTTTTATATTAAAATTTTCAGTCATTTTAACTCTTATTTAACATATTTGGAGTACAGGAAACTAGTTTTTGGTGCGCCAATCAGCCACTTGACTCACCCACCAAGGCCTCAGTTTGTATCTCTGGTCAGTGGAGGTAACATCTTGCTTGTGGCTCTCCTTGAACATAAACTATTTTTACATTTTTACAATACAATTATTGGTCATTCTGAAATTTATTTAACATATTGACAATATATAGTGCAGTGCAGTGTTGATTTAAAGAAAATAATCTTGAATTACACCTAGTGAACTTAAAATTTTATGGGTGAAATGACGGCATGAAGCATGGGGTGATTTCTCTTCCACCCCCACTTCCTTCTCTTCTCCCTTCTCCTCCACCCCCACTTCTAATTCACATCATCATCATCATCAACCAGGAGCCTTCTACATACACACCTCAAAGTAAGTGTACTTTACTGCATTTTTTTTTTTACTTTGTATGTAATTTTCGGTGAACTGGAACCAATTACCCAAAATCCCATTGAAACAATGGTTTCGGTAAAAAAAAATTTCGGTCAATGAACGACCTTCTGGAACGAATTGTGTTCGTTAACCGAGGGACCACTGTAAAAGTATGCTACCAACCTGGATTTAAATTTACTATATTTAAAAAGAAGTATATACTCAGCACAGTATAGTTAAAAGTTTTATGATCAAATTTGTATACAAAAAGCAAGGGGTCGAACTATGTATGCGTAATATTCTTGAAGAGTAAAACTTCATGTAATTCTGTAGGTCATTAACGATGAATGATAGCTACATGCCCTGTGTAGCCTATCCTTATTAGTAAGTTACTTTATCCTGAGCTTGTCTCCCTTACCCCAAGGTTCTTTCTTTATGTTGTTACATAAAGAGCAGAACCACATTTTCTATATACAGTATGTTACTGTACAATATATTGCGGCTTATACGTCAACCTTTGAAGCTTCAGTTTTTGTGTTCTAAACTAGAGGCCATCTTATACAACAGGTATAAAATGTCAACCTCTAAGTACACTCCACCACTAGCATCAGATTCTCACTTCACCTAACTGGTTGGTCTCAGTCACTTAATTTCCAGCACTCACACACAAGTTTTACCTAACTGTAGCATTTTCCAGAAGGGTAACTGTTTCTGAACTCAGTCTAAGGTCAGTGTTTACACTAGTCATACCGACACCTTTCAAAACATTAAAATATCTTTCGGTGTTAACTATAGTTTCTTACTAGGGCAGTTACTAGGTACTTGTAATATTTGTTGTTAAATTGTTTAAAAATGCAGTTATGGTATATTCGGGATTTTGTATATGTTTATATGTATATGGTGTAAAGTTGTAAACAAGGCAGGTGTCTGGGAACTGCTGGCTGGCCTGCAGCAGCTTGGCCAGTGTTCCCATCGCCGCCAGTGATTCGGAGGCAGAGTCGGCAGACCCATATGATATATGATAATTTTTTGTTTGATAATGATGAACCAGAATTTGAAGGATTTTGAAACTTGGATGGTTTACATTGGTATTAAATATTAACTTTTAAGAAACTTTAAGTTTATATTGTTTTAATCATAAATAAAATATTTTAATCATTCACCAGTACCAGCAAATGTAGACTTGGTTCGTTTGTTGCCGCATACTGCCTACACAGTGTACTACCATTAATAATATAAAGTACTGTTAATTGAACGTTTTATTTTGCTTTGTTTTAAGTAAAATAAGATAACTTTTTTTAATCATATACTGTACCTAGATTCTGTGTGCTTGTTGCCATATACTGCTAGTACAGAGTACTACCATTTACTGTACTGTACTGTCACTATACCCTGTAGTGCACAATATGTTTTGCTTATTATGTACCACAGTTATTAAGCTTGAAAACTTTTTTACTTGTCAATATATTTAATAATAAACTATCAGGACTGGTAAATTGTCATTGCTAACCTTGTGTACAGTGTATCTTATATTTTTACACTTGTAAGAACTGTATTGTTGTGATTTGTTTACACCACATTCATGTGCCTCAGAAACATTTGGGTGAAAGAAAACTGTAGTTAACACTGAAGGGTACTTTAATGCTACAATTAGGTCAAACTTGTTTGTGGGTGCTGTTAAAGAGTAAATGTTGGCAAGTTTAGCTAACACCGAGGACAGAGCTTTCAAATTGCAGTTTAGGGGGTCGACTTAACTATCAGGTATAGGCCTAGACCAACAATTTCACTTGAAATAATTAAAGTCATTTTATACTCCAGGTCGAATTACAGGCCACAATACATGGTACTTTAAATCTACAAATACCTAATACAAATGAAGATTTACAGCTAATTTTCTTTTCATATTCATCTGTTAACATGGCTGGTAGCATTGTTGCCAAGTCAGACTTGTCACTAGCCACATCCCCCCTAGCCCTCTCACTACTAGGCTGAGCTGTGAGCTATGGTATTGTTACTGTATTCTTCAACTCCTAATTTCAGGTAGATATACCTGTATGTAACTTTCTTAATTTTTTTCTCAGTTACCTGCACACACAAACCTACATACAGAATGTAAAACGCAAAAATTATCAGACGGTAAAAAACATAAAGGAAATAAACATTTCTTTGTGTGTAAGAGGAAACATGCTGAGCGGGTAAGCAGGAGGGGAGTGGAGTGTGGGTTTCCCGTTGCTTAGGGGTTTGAAGAGACAGGTTCCCAGCTGGGCTGTGTTGCTATGGCAAAAGTGAAAGCCAAGCATCCAGGGTGTATGGAAATAGGATCTGTGTTAACCATTCATTTAGTTTTTCTTTAATGATTTTAGCTGCATTTTTTTCATCTAGATAATATATAAATGTTGCTTGAAGTAGCACAATTGTTAAATAACATAAGAAAGATAGGAATAGTGGTAATAGAGGTACAGTACAGGGAGTTGTGAGTTTGCTTCAGCCTTTAGGCTTACCATGTAGGCTGTTACTTTATATCTGTGATAGTATTTCTTACGTTTTTTCTTCATATTTTTTCTTGTTTTCAGTATTCTATATTAGTTTTGCACAGTATTTGTCATAAGAACACAAAGTTGGAAGTAGTGTAGTATATTTTTGGGTTCATCAGGAGAGTGCATGTGACCATAGCCATAACTAAATATTGAAAATGACCATACCTTTTCCAACAATATTTGGTTTTATCGACACATATGATGAAGGCTGACTTTTGGGAAAAAAGGTGTCCTATCATCTGGCAAATACAGCACATAGTTTTGTCTAAGAAACACAGGTAAAATGTAACAACTGCTTGATCATGTCAGTCAGTGATGTCTTCTGGTTGGACATCACGTGTAGGAAAATATCTTCATAATTTCTCTGCTAGCTGGTGCTGAAGTAAGTACAGTACAGTAAACATGACGAGCATAAGATATACAAAAGAAAATTCCCAATAAATAAAAGGTTCAATACCCTGGAGTGCCTTTTATGAAAAAGCTACAGTACTTACCATCCTCTTTTCATCTAAAACTGCAGTGAACTGCTGCCTCAGACATTCTTGCTGTGCTGGGTCTGCAGGTATTGTCCTTATCCCGGATGACTCAAGATGCGAGAGCAGGGGATCAACTATGCCGTGGCCCAGAGTGTTCATGTGCTCTAGGGGTGTGGGTATGCAGGTCATGACCCCCACAGTATAGCCTCCAGGCTGATAAAGAACCTACAAAAATAAAATAAAAAGAAGTATGCACGTAATTTGTAGCCAAACTATTGTATTATGGGTCTAGCTAAAACCAAAACTGTACACTGCAACAAATACTGAAAGGTATAGGAAAGAATTTGAATGAAATGAATAATTTGTGAGACCTGGTATGATGATGATGAGTTGAGAGTTGGTATGATGATGATGATGAGTTGAGAGCTGGTATGATGATGATGAGTTGTGAGAGCTGGTATGATGATGATGAGTTGTGAGAGCTGGTATGATGATGATGATGAAGAGTTGTGAGCTGGTATGATGAAGAGTTGTGAGAGCTGGTATGATGATGATGAAGAGTTGTGAGAGCTGGTATGATGATGATGATGAGTTGTGAGAGCTGGTATGATGATGATGATGAGTTGTGAGAATTGGTATGATGATGATGATGAGTTGTGAGCGCTGGTATGATGATGATTTGTGAGAGCTGGTATGATGACGATGATTATAATGAGTTGTGAGAGCTGGTATGATGAAGCATTGTGAGAGCTGATATGATGATGATGAAGAGTTGAGAGCTGGTATGATGACGATGATTATGATGAGATGTGAGCTGGTATGATGAAGCGTTGTGAGAGCTGATATGATGATGATGAAGAGTTGTGAAGAGCTGATATGATGAAGAGTTGTGAGAGCTGATATGATGAAGAGTTGTGAGAGCTGGCATGATGATTTGTGAGAGCTGGTATGATGCTGGCTGAATGATACATTAATTGTTTGGTGCAGGTAACCCCAGAGATGTGATATTTCACATTAAAGATAGTTATAAATCAACACCATCTCCCTATACAGTACGCCCTGACAATTCACAGATTTTTAATTTGCGGTCCTCGATCATTCGCAGATGACACCCTGGATGTACCCAAGAATGTCTGCGAGTAGTTTTAAAGTTGTCGGCATTTTTCCGGCCGAGACAGGGAGCCCGCGAGCTTTGTGGCATCCTGCAAGGTGTTTCTTTTGTCCCGGGAGGCTGGTCCACACGCGCTCCCCCTCAGTCCGGGATAAGCACCTGTTCGTCTCGCTCGTGTGCTACTCTGCTCTCTTAACAACTGTGCTCCTTGTGCTTGTGATGGATCCCAAATGCCCCCAGCCACCTTCATCCTGCTGTGGGAAGGAGCTCAAACAAGTGAAGAGAGAAAAGAAAGTCATGTATTTCTCCCATACGTACGCCTGGCAACGGGAGCGGGTAAGGGGAGTGAGTGACTGGTAGTTAGTGTATTGTTTGCAGTTGTAACTCTCTTCACTCCCTGCCACATTTCACTGGATTTACTGTTATTATTAGTTGTTTACTGATAGAATAGTGTTTAATAGTGATTAATCATGTCATTGTAGCTAGGTTAGCTCATCACTGTAACCACCAGGCTACTGGGCCAAGCTGTGGTGTTATGGTTTTCAACTCTTATTTTCGGGTAGATATACAGTACGTAACTTTCTTCATTTATTTTTACTCAGTTACATGCACACACCATCCTAAATACATATTGTGACAAAAGGTAAAAGAAATATTTGTCCTAAGGGCAAACACGTAACAGGAGGAGAGCACAGAGTGTAGCTGGTGGGGAGCGTTGCTTGGGAATCGGTGTCCCAGATGATCTTCGTTACTATGGTGGAGCAGGGAGTGTACGTATGCTAATGACGACCGTATTAAAACTTTCATTTAGCTTTTATTTACTGGTTTGGCAATAGTATTTTTTTTTTGTAACTTACTTACAGTATTAGTATTATTTTTATTTATTCCTTACATTTCCTGGTAATGCACATATTACTTTAAGAAAATTATGGCTGTAAGGTGTTATGGTTGTTTTTCAACTCGTACTTTCGGGTTGATATATTTAACTTTCTTCAGTTATTTTTACTCAGCTACATGCACACACCATCCTCCATACATATTGTGAAGAAAGTACAGCATTAAACCACAATTACCAACATCCTTCATGTTGGGTTGGCTAGATGGAGTTTGAACTACATATCAACCCAGCTGGCGCATTTTTTCTACATTTTGATATATTTTGTTGTCTTGTTTCTGATTATATGTGAGGATTTTCCCATTATTATTTATTTGTATGTGTGTGTGTGTGTGTGTGTACAGTCTGCGCAGAATGTGAGATCGTGTGGAGAAAAAATATTGATATTTACGATTATGTTATATAAATAAAGTCAAGTAACACTTACCACTTCAATAATACTTTGTAGTGTTTCCTCTGCACTTCAGACAGTATTTTAGCCTTCGAGGAACACTGTCAGCAAGGTTTTGAAAGAGGTCAGGTGGCAAGTTAGCCCAGGTATCCTTGATGGCTGCCTCTAGCTTCGGGATTGATGATGTGTCAGCGTCGAGCAGATGACGCTTAACAATGGACCACAAATTTTCTATTGGGTTAAGATCTGGGCTACTGCCAGGCCAGTCATTAAAGAAAGGTACCTAACAGTCTTTGAGCCACTGTATGACACTTTTAGCAGTGTGGCATGGGGCACCGTCCTGCATGAAAAGGCTTGCCTTAGCTTTATCAAATGATTCAGGTAAGAAATCACTGAGCAGTTCAAGATAGTTGTACTGATTCATCATCTGGTTCTTAGGGAGGATTACTAGTTCACCAACACCATAATACGTAAAGGAAGCCCAAACCATAAGCGAGGCAGGGTGCTTAACAGTCTTTACAGTGTACTGTGGGAGGTGTGGATCTGAGTGGGGCGGGCAGTACACCCTCCCACCACCACTCCCAGTCACAGAAAACGTAGCCTTGTCGGACCATAATACACTTTTCCATGACTCTAAAGCCCACACTTCATATTTCTTGCAAAATTTCACTCTATTTTCCTTCTGCAGGTACGAAAGCTCTTAAATCCCAGGTCATCGTGCAGGGCTTGTTGAACACAACGTAACGAGACGTGACTCAAAAGACGGGGGGTTTCTCTCTTTCACTTCACGTGCTGTGAGTGAGGGATTGGACCGAACTTGTCGAGAAATAACCTTAAGTGTCCGTGGAGACAATTATTTAGGCCTACCAGACTTAGGTAATGGAGCTGGTAACTCTTCCTCTCCAAGGTCACGGAAACATTTGACAAGATTTTGAACAACTCGTAATGCCACACCAGTCTGAGCCGAAATTTCTTTCAGTACATGGTTCGCTTTGTACAATGCAATCACTGCTGCAATATCGTCTCTTGTAGTAACCCTCCTGGACATCTCTATGTCGGGTTAATGCACCTTAAACTAGACAAAACACGGCCACATGGAGCGGGAACCCGCACAATAAATCTTCCCCTCACAGTTGCCAGAGGCGCACTGACTACAAGCCGTGACGTGTTCTCAGTTGCCAAATGTCACCACTTGCCAGCAAACCAAGCGTTTTGACATCTCGCATCCCAGGACAGCCTTCACAACATATGATCTTATTTTGGGAGAACCTAGTTCGTCGGCCCTATCGCGATTTAATATTCCGCGCAGACTGTATGTGTGGCTACACACACACATATACAGTACAGATTAAATGATATTAGCGGTTTGGCAATTCGCGACCATTTTGAGACCCAAACCCCTGCGAATTTTAAGGGCATGCTGTATAATGAAAACATCTTGCTTTAATGATATCCATCGAAAAACAAATTCTTTAGTGCAAACTATGGGTTGTTTATACTCAAATTAATAGCCATCTTGCAAGGAGTCCAGCAATGCAAATTATATTTGTCTATGTCAAGTCAGTGACTTTTATAAGGAAACTATTTTTAACCCTATGCACCACACACCTCTACCTTCACCTGTCAGCCTACCCACATGCCACCACACAGCCAACCTGCGTATTACAGCCCTGTGTCTGGTTTTTTGTCGATCATAAAACGGCCACCACATGGCACCACTATTATCAATCAGCATCCTACATTGTGCTTATCATCAGTTTTTTTTTCTTATATATATATATATATATATATATATATATATATATATATATATATATATATATATATATATATATATATATATATATATATATATATATATATATATATATATATATATATATACACACACACACACCCCGCCAGGATTCGAACCCACGATCTTATAATTGTGACCGGGGAACGCTACCTCTGGGACACCAGGACACTAAAAGCAGTCCTAGACTCTGTTATATTTCACACAAAGCCTGTTCAACGAGCTTATGGCGCCGTGAACCTCTAATGGGGACCACCCGTGCCGCTTAGGTGATGAGAGCAACGTTTTACCACATCCGGCTTCGAAACACGAGGATCCATATATATTCCATTAGCCCAATAAAGCACGCGGACTTCTACATATAATCAACACCTCACCCCGCCAGGATTCAAACACACGATCTTATAATTGTGACCGGGGAACGCTACCTCTGGGCCACCAGGACACTAAAACAGTCCGAGACTCTGTTATATTTCACAAAAAGCCTGTTCAACGAGCTTATGGCACAGTGAACCTCTAATGGGGACCACCCGTGCCGCTTAGGTGATCAGGGCAACGTTTTACCAAATCCGGCTTCGAAACACGAGGATCCATATATATTTCATTAGCCCAATAAAGCATGCGGGGTGAGATGTTTTTCAGGAACCTAACCTCATCATATCTCGGAGGTTACCTGTAGTGTTGTTAATATATATGGTGGACTCATTAATGTTTACATTCTTTTATAATTTCTCTAAGATCATTAACTTCACCACCAGTAGTGTGAATAAAAAAGAAAAAAGAAAAGAAGGGAAGGCAATCTCCTGCACAAATGCACATTACTAAGGAAGCAGATGTATTGAGGGGGCAAGTCCTTAAATGAATCACACAATGAAAAGTTCTATAGCTATAATGTGACCTCACTCACCTGCTCCATAGGTGCATCCCAAATTCCTTTGCTACAAGCCATACTTACATCTGGATCCAAGGGGGTGTTCAGAATCCTTCTTCATGCAGTTAAGTTTGAGGAAAAATTTGGATTTGAGAGGTTTTAGTGTACACAGAGAAAAGAAATGCAATTACATTTCTGAAAAATATGTAAATTTAGACGACAGCAGATAAATGTAAATCTAAGGAAACTGTCTTAAATTATACTGTAGAAGTTTAAAAACAGTACACAATTATATTCACCTGTGGCATGGGTGAAATTGCAGGTACTGGTCGTCTCACAGTTGGAGTGGTGGTGGTTTCAGTCGGGTTGCTTGCCGAAGACTGGATAGGATTTGCCGGCTGGATGACTGTGCGTGACATTCTGGAGATTGGTCCAAACCGACTCACCAGCGGTGGGTCAAAGGGAATGAAGTCATCCTTTCCTTTTGCATCTTCTTTCCTGGCAGCGAAGGTGCGGTAACCGGTGCTTGGGTCGTAACTTTTGTCTATTGATTTTGAAGCAATATAAAAATCAGCACCAGAAGTCCATATACTGTACGTGGATGTAAATTCTTGTGGTTTACTTGGCTCTTCACCATTTTCAATTTGGGTTGCAACTTGGTGAGTTGCTTCTTTCCCAACAATTGTCTCAAGTTGATTTAAGATAGCCTCTTTTCTCTCTTTTAACTCTTCCATTGATTTGGTTGCAACACTTGTTACTGTTGTCAAAGAATTAGTTGTTGCTGTTGTAGCCACACAAAATGTTGTGCAACTAGTATCTGGCCAACACGAGACAAGCGGGTGAATAGCGGAGCTGGTAGGCTTGGTATTGGCAATTGGAATACAAAACTCACTAGTATGACCAGTAACATTATACACAGGTGCTGTATTTAGAAGCATTGTCGGAGCATTTCCACCATATAAATCAGGGACTATTGCTGTCGCCTGACCAGAAAAAACAGCAGTTGGTGTGGAAGGTATAGGTTGTTGGGAAGGTGCAAACACTGGAGGTTGGCAAGGGAAGGAACTGTAAGTGTAGTCAGCCATTTGTGCTGGGTGAAAGGGAGTTGGTGCTAAAGCTGATTGTATAATTGTTGGGGCAGGAGTTGGGGCAGGTAATACTGGCATGGACTGTGTATGAGCTGGGATGTGCACAAATGGAGTAGGAGTTGAAGGTACTTCCCCTGGTTGTAATATCTCTTCAACTGTCCCTGTCTTCTGGATGACTGCAACAGGTGCATGTTCCCCATTTTTTGCAGTAATGACTGTTTCTACACCTCCCTGTGGCTGTTGCTGTGGTTGGGACTGATGCTGTTGGGACTGATGGTGCTGCTTGATGGTTGGAGCTGCAGGTGGTTGTGGAATGCCTTTCCCGTGCTTACGACTTCTATTTCTATACTTCTCGAGCTCCTCTTCGGAGTGGGCAAACGTGCAGTTATTACCCCGAGGACACCCCCCTCTCTGGGTTAAATCTCGGCACATGCTGGTCTTGTACTTTGCATTATGTGGGTGATGGGCATCGGGCATTTTTCGATTGCCATGATGCTGTATAAAATGTACTAATCCTGTAACAACTGCTCTTACTGCTTCCATGGCAGCTGCACAAGGTTTCCAGCCAGGAGGGGGAGCATCAGGGGAAGGATCTAATGCAGCCAATAATTCTAACTGTGGTCTTAAAGATGACAACTGGCCTGGATCTCCTGTTCTTTGAAGAGCTATCACCAACTCCTGTAATAATAGTGAAATAAAGTCACTGATAATCTAGCGTTAAATCATGTTATGCACCTTTAAGCTACAGTGATATCTCCATTAGCTGGAACAATTGGTGCAGAGCATTTCTGGGAATGGGAGATTTCCGGGTAATGAGTCGACTCTCAAAGCCGGAAAAAATCCCCCATCCCCGGAATTTTCCAGGTAACGGAAAAATTTTCCCAGAAGCTCCAGAATGATGCATTATTTCATCTCTCAAAGCCGGAAAAAATCCCTCATCTCCGGAATTTTTCAGAATTTTCAGGGTACTGAGAAATTTAACAGAATTTCCCAGAAAATGTGCCTCTCGGTAAATCATTCCCGAAAGTCAGAATTTTGCGGAAAATTCCGACTAGGAACGATTTTCTGAGAAAATTTCAATTCCGGCTATTGGAGTTCCGGGTTTGAGGGATTCCAACTAAGAGAGATATTACTACTATAGTGCATTGTTTCCCAGCTGAGAAGAGATGCTCCACCCCTTCCTCAAGAGTTACAGCTGATTGGCTATTGCAATTCTGCCTGATTTCGTCCTAAAATAATGATGTATTTCTAAATGAGTTTATTCATAATCGTTGGGTTGACTGTTTCTGACAAGAAAGATATTTAGCTAAATTATATAAAGATACATACATTCATTAATTATTTTAAACATGAGCACGTAGGAAATTTATCAGAAATATTATACATGAATTAACTGTTAAACTCTGGTAGCAATTTCACTCTTTCAGAGGAGGCATTTAATATATACTGTACTTATTTTTACCCACAATAAGGCATACTAAGACAAATTACATATCAGTAATACTACATTACAGTATACAAAAACTAACATTTTAAAAGATCAGAACTACATTGAAATATTACACGGCCCCTGAAAGTTGGTGGATGAGTGCGACAGACTGGGGATGTTGGCCGCTCTAAACGTCAGCAGAGGCGGGAAATATGAATTTGTTCGAAGTCATATTTTCCGCCTCTGCTGACGGCCGTGTAATATTTCAATGTAATTCTGATCTTTTAAAATGTTAGTTTTTGTATAATGTAGTATTACTGATATGTAATTTGTCTTAGTATGCCTTATTGTGGGTAAAAATAAGTACAGAATATATTAAATGCCTCCTCCAAAAGAGTGAAATTGCTACCAGAGTTTAACAGTTAATTCATGTACGGTATAATATTTCTGATAAATTTAAAAAATAATTAATGAATGTATGTAGCTAAACATCTTTCTTGTCAGAAACAGTAAACCCAACGATTATGAATAACCTCATTTAGAAATACATCATTATTTTAGGACGAAATCAGGCAGAAATGCAATAGCCAATCAGCTGTAACTCTTGAGGAGGGGGCGGGGCATCTCTCCTCAGTTGGGAAAAAAGGCACTAAAACAAATAATTAAACTTAACTCTCATGACCTTACAAGACAACCCCATTTATCTTAAATTCTAATAATAAAACCTGCAAAACACCTGAAAAAAGTTATGTACAGTGCTTTTACCTTTCACTTAATACCTAATAATCTAGACATCACTGTTGTGTTGTTAGATGTGTTCATTCGAGACTGCTGTTTGTAGCAGTCCACATCTGACCTTGCTTACAAGCCATTGTTTGTAGCAGTCCACATCTGACCTTGTTTACAAGCCATTGTTTGTAGCAGTCCACATCTGGCGGGAATTTCGAACGACACATATTTAAGAGTTCGGACAAATGTTTCTTGCCTGGAAAGGGTTCAGAATATCCAAAATGCAGACTTTCGATGGTTAACTGTATTAATTTTATGACAGCACTTAGTCTGTCAAAGTGAGTTACATTATAGTATATAAACTTATAAATCTGAAATGACAGAAGTGTCAAGCAATGATTTGTCCCCGTGGGTTTTGCGGGTAACATTACCAATGGCCAGCCAGTCAGAACAACAGACATCACAGAGTGAGTAAGGAAAACCATATCTCAGTCTTTTTATATTTATGCTACAACATTATCAGCATACAGTAGTTAGGACACTAGCAAAGCCTCAACAGAATTATATAACCCATTCTCATAAGGCCTTCAGCTAACAAAATGACACTTACTGGTGGGAGAAAGGTTGATTTCAGGCAAGATTGGGATTGAGATGGCGGTAAGCCTTCTATAAATACAGTAAAACCTCATTAAGGCAGATATCGCTCAAGCCCGACAAAATTATTTCCCTAAAAATAATTAAAAAATTAAAATCATACAAAAATTAAAAAGAAATGTAGGACAAAATTTGTTCTCCGATGACATGTCTGCAAAATTTCAAGGGACCAAGACATCAGCGTGAGGGACACAGGTGCCTGAGAGTTAACAACTGTTGTATTGGGAATATTATTTCATTCACTCTAGTAATGATACAATGTTTATTATTATATTATCATAGGTACATGCATGGTTTATATAATCTATTTATCACTGTGCCCATCACCATTTTCAAATTAGACAACAAGATATGCATTTCTCTCATACGTATTTCGATCGTACGCCTGGCAACGGGAGCGAGCGAGTGACCGCTAGTTAAGGTGTCGTCTGCAGTTATATCTCTCCTCCCTCCCTGCCGTATTTCACTGGATTTACTGTTGTTATTAGTGTTTACTGATATAGTAGTGTTTAATAGTGATTAACAGGTTAGACTCATCACTGTAACCACTAGGCTACTGGGCCAAGCAGTGAGGTGTTATGGTTGTTTTTCAACTCGTATTTTTGTGTAGATATGCATAACTTTCTTATTTATTTTTACTCTGTTACATGCACACACCTTCCTACATACATATTGTGTGAAAAGTAAAAGAAATAATTGTCCTAAAGGCAAACACATAAAGGGAATATACATTTCTTTGTACAGTACACGAGTTTGTAATAGCCCGTCTTATAGGCAGAAGCATTTATATAAATGGGTTTATTACATTTGATTATATACAGTACTTTATCACCCCCTGTAACTTTCCACTAGCTATGAGGTAGCCCGTTCAGAGCACGTGATAAGGTGTGCCTGCGGGCAGTTGGGTTTCGCTACTAAAAAAGCCTAGCTACTATTACCAACTCCAGCGTGGTGGTGTCAAGAATAAAGAAAAAGAGAAGTCCAACCATCAAACAACGATCAAAGAAATCAGTTCATAGGTGGCAGCAAAGTGGGAACAGATAACAACATTCCGGTTAATACATACAGTATACATTCTATACATTCTACAGAACAAGTCATAAGTGTTTTTACAAAAAGAAGAGAAAACCGCGACTGTTATATTCTTCCAAAGTGTATTATAATATCCCGTAATGAAAAGTTATATGTTGAGTGATTTTTATTTTGTCATCCAAAGAGATGTACAAGTTTCTTTTTCTCAATAGTTATTGATAACTTTTAGCTATTGTGGCAAGTTGGCAACACCCCTGTATGGCAAACCAGGCATGGCGGAGAAGAATTTGTGGCATCAACAATCAACATCCTGTGAGTGGATTCTCCCAGTAACAGCGCCATTGGGTCTTACAGTGTTGTCATATACCTAAGTGCTTCGAGGTTTTGCAACACGTGGACCTTACACCATTTAGATATCACAAGTTGTTTAAACAGAGTGTTTTGGTTGTTCGTGACTTCCCGTGTGTACCCAGCAAGTCCACATATATATATATAGGGCTACCAAGAGGTTTGGCACACAGAAGAACCCCTGACAATCACCCGTGGTGGACGTTCCCAGCGAACCCAGTGACTCCATGGCATTTTGGTGGATAGTGGACTCAACCGACACCATTTTGAAGCTTCAATTAGTTGCTATGCAACGGAGACATCATCTGATCTACTATCAACCCGGAGGACATTGACCCACTGACCGTGACCTTCACATCAGCTGTGACTGCGTGAGGGACTACTCCACCTGACAGCTCCCGTTTTCTGCGATGACTCAAGACTACATTCCTAGGTGTTTTAGCTATACATTAGATATATACCCACAGTAAGATACTCTACAGCATACCATCACACATTAGTCATCGTGTAGGTTATAGTTATATTATAAGTGTCTTACTTATTTTAATATATATTGACGTAATATAATTTCCAGTACAGTATAGTCTCGATTTACGCGGATTTCCTTTACGCGTTTGGTCATTTACTTGGTACCTGGCCCGACCGGCAATTATTAGTTACGCTGTACATTCCATCATTTAAGCGGGAAGTGGCGCGGGCAGGGTGCGCACTAGGCCACCCAGTCAACAAAACATTACCGAGTTCTTCACCCGCCACCCACCACAGCCAGCCCAAGTTAGTGATAGTGAGGATATGGACTTTGAGGGGTTTGATAAAGAGGCCCTGCAAGCCTCTGTGGTGGATAGTGATACAGGTGATACAAGTGATACAGGTGAGGGCCAATAATCTGCCCTCTGCCTCGGAACCAACCCCCCATCCCTGTGTGCCCAGCCATCTCTTCTACTAACGTAAGTGTTAAAAAACCTAATATTATTGATATTTCTCTTAAATATTAATTGTGTGTGCATACCATCATAAAATTAAGATGCTATTTTTACTACAACGTAAGTATTGTGTCAGAAGAAGGGTAGTCTGGGGGGTCGGCTCAGACTCTATTTCAAATTAATCCCATACGTTCTGTTATTTCGTTTACGTGTTTCTCGTTTTACGCGGATCTCCACGGGTTTAATTGACTGCGTAAACCGAGACTATACTGCATTTATTTTTCACCTGTTCATCTATTGATACTTTCATTATTTTAATTATAATTTATATCAATTTACAGTAAATGGATGGACAAGGTTATTTTTTTTTAGGTTTGTATCTAAATAATTTTTCAAACCTTAGATGTAAAAAATGCTGACTTTATTTTTTTCCCAGGAAAGATAATAATGTTAATAATTTTCAAACTACAAATATGATAGTTTTATAATAATGTTCAAACTGCAATTATGGCAGGTCAATAATGATATTAGTATTAATGATGTCGTAGACACATCTTTTTAAACTGCAAATGTGAGTTATACAGTAATATTTTTGTCTTGTGAGTCAGAATCCTCCAGTTTTGCCATTGTACATAATATACTCTCCATAAGGCATTGCAGACTAGGGCTTGAGTAGCTGTTCAACTGCAGGTGTCAGTTTTTCCATTTTAGTGCTAACACACATATGCATGTAACATGGTTAGGACACACATATGCATGTAACATGGTTAGGACACACATATGCATGTAACATGGTTAGGTTTATGTATAGGGTTTTTCTGCCAGTTTAGTTTATTCCTCGCAGAGCTTGGAGGGTGTGACAGAGCGATGTAATAGCCCCTGTCTTATAGGTAGAAATATTTATATAAAGGGGTTAATTACATTAGATTTATATTATCACCCTCTGTAACTTTCCACTACCTATGAGGTAGCATGTTCAGAGCACGTGATAAGGTGTGCCCACGGGAAGTCGTGTCACTTAGTGCTGAGCTAAGGCATTAAGTAGCCAGCTCTCTGGCCACCTCTTGCAGCAGTAGTTTGATATCCTTGACTAGAGGAAGACTTTATTGAGAGCGTCATCGTGGAGGGTTCCATCTTCCCTCGAGGGAGGACGCATATTACCGTTCTCCCTCGACGGGTATTACAAGCACTCTTACTCAACCTCTCACACAAGCAGGACATATTTTAGAAGAGATAATTAATATAGCTTCCATCCTCATTTAACACTCATAGCTACAGTGATTAAGTTATGGTGATATACACTGGGAACTGTATATATTATATTTTCTTAATAAATGCAGAAAGGACAGTTGGGTTTCGCTACTGAAACCCGGTATACTTTTACATGTTCCAGCCCCATTAACTCATCAAGAATCAACGGTTAAAGGGCCAGTTCAAGTTAGCTGGCTAAGTGAGGGAGGGGAAGAAGGTCATAGAGTGGGGGGCATTGCTAGGGAATTGGCGTGCCAGCTCATGTTCATTACTATGGCGAAACAGGGAGTAATATGCAAATGGCGGCTGTGTTGAACTTTCATTTGGCTTTTATTTACCGATTTGGCAATACAGTATTTTTTGTTGGTATTATCTTTATTTATTCCTCACAATTCCTTTGTACTGTATATTATTTTAAGAAAACTATGGCTTCAGTAGGAAAATACACACAAAAGTTTTTTCCTAAATACTCCCTACTGGAAAATACAGTACGTACTGCATTTTGGGTGTTTTTTATGTCATTATTTATCGTTTTTATACATTTAGTACATTCACCGTAGGCTGAAGTAGCATTCATATTTTTTGCATTATTATAAAAAAAATTAACAATAACCATGACCCCTAGGAAAGTGTTTGGTATCTACTATAAGAGTGATGAGAAGGTTAAGCAGAGGACCTTATCAGTGAACTAAAAGTAAAAGTACGTACAGTACTTTATGTACATTACTTTTTAAAATTCATTTTGATTACAAAACATGTATTTCTTTCATAAAACTTGGATACATTGGTGTTGTACTTGTTTATCGTTTAAAATGGCGGTCTTTTAAGAAAAATTTGCTCTAAGGTGGACAACCTCTTATCCCAGACACCCCTTCCCCCTAACAAGTCCACCTAAGCGAGGTTTTACTGTAAATGTATTTCATTTAATGTCAATTTTTGACAGGGGTGGTAATACAACTTAAGTGTTCCACCAATGACACAGAGCAGTACAGGTGTACAGGATTTGACAAGGACATACCAGGCAGGTCCTCTGGTGCACTGCCTGGTGTTCTCGGATGTACAGTACAAGGCATGTCCTCTGACTGTAAGAGTTCATATATTTTTAAAGGTTTAATAATAAATGAAGACACTCAAACATAGAAAGCCTAGACTGGCCAACAGCATCTACATATCAGACCAAGTAAGATTCCTGACAGTCACAGATCTACTATTCCATCAGTCACCTCGAGTGTGGACAATTGCAGCCCAAGAAGCAGCTGTTGAGACTCAAGGTAAGTTGTAATTTGTTAAAAAGTGTTTTGAAAAAATGGAATTTGTATTGAAGTGAGAAAAAATGATGTCCTAAGGAATTTTTGAGTGAATGTTTTAAGGGTGTGTTCCTGTGCCCTACAATTATTTTCCAATGAAATATATATACTGACTAAACACAAGTCAACACGGTATGACAATTCTCGGTCCCACTCTTGTGTTACATTGGTCTGGCATTGTTGGTTGAATAAACAATACGTACTATGTTGTCAAGGCTGGGTCAGCCAGCTACTAACTTCACCTCAGAGTCATATCATCGTTATCATTTTATGGCCATTTGTTACGCTTGCATGGGTTAACCGCGGTTATCTGACGGCAATTCTCCAAGCTTCATAGTATTCACGCAGTCTCTCTTGTAAGGTTACAAACACTAATGTAATTTATTACAACCTCTCCCCACGTATAAGAGTTCACTACCACGATTATCCCCACTCCATGAATGATAATGTGGGCTGGTTCACTTGTACAATAAACCCTCGATAACTAGGCACACATGGGGCTCTGGCCTTGCCGAGTTATCCCAAATTCCGACTTATCAAGGCACTTTCCCCCTCCTACAAAAATACAACAATAAAAAAATTATTGGCCAATAAATGTGAACATGTAATTACTAAATGTATAAAAGTAACTTACCAGCACTGCAGATGAAGAATGAATCATCATAGTAGGTGACACAAATGCGTGGTAGGTGACACAGAGGCATGGTAGGTTACATTGAGGCATGGTAGGTGATGCAGGTTACCAGATATGCCAAAATTTTCCCAGATAATTTTATACATCTTGGCATTTCCCGAGCTATACTAATATATTCCGAGACCACTTCCATGCCTAGTTACAGTACAGTATATGAAATTCCGAGTTATTGAGGGTTTACTGTAATTGTGTTCTTTAACAGTTTACAGACTTTATGTCACAAAAGTGGAAGAGCAGGCTTTTGTCCCGTGGGACTTTATTCGACTTCAGTCCAAAGTCGCAAAAAACTTTTAGACCTGGGAATCTTATTCGACTATAATGTAGTCCTCAAGTTTTGAACTGGGTGCTCAGGTTCCTGTCATGTGCTGGTGGCTCCTGGCAACTACGGAAACATCAACATCCCTGGACGCCATAAAATATGCACCTCATGAATACTGGGTACAATGGGCATCCTACTTGTTTTTTCTGCCATGACCCCAGATATCGGTAAGTTACATACATATTGATATTAATAATGAACCATGAATGAAAGCATAATATAATGATGTACTGTATATTGTAATGAAATATAAGACAAATGAGCATGTTTGGACAACCAATTTGTTGATACTATCCTGTCCTACCAGCTGATCACCTCTTCACATTTCAGATTATCTTTGTACTGGAATTAAGGGTTTGAGATGACTCCTGAATGAATATACAGTATTACCCCGCTTTACGCGGTTTCACTTTCCGCGATTTCTCATTTACGCGGTGCCTCACCAGAACCGAACTTTCACTTTCCGCGGTGCATCTACCCATATACGCGCAGAGTGTCTGGTTCGACGCTATTTTTAGATTCGACCCTCCCGCTTGGGCAAGCGGCGCGGTAAGGTTGCGCAGTGCATGTCTCTGTTGCAATATCAGTGACGTCATATGACGTATCGGACTGTGATTGGCCATGCATCCTTACCTCCCTCCGCTGCTAGCTGTAATTGGTTTAAAGTAATATGACGTGTCCACCCGCGGGAGGGAGGGAGGAAAGACGACGCTTGACCTAACCGCGGCAGTTTCATCCCTCCAGGCCACACCGTGTATACGTGCATCCATTGTTCTGTGAGATGGCTTCCGCCAGACCACCGCCACCAGAGAGAAACCTTTCCTTACCTGGACCCAGCCGCCCTAAGCCAAAGAAGATACGACGTTCCCTAAGCTACGAAGTGAAATACCAGATAATTCAAGATTTGGAGAAAAGAACATGTCAAGCTGATCTAGTGTGCCAGCATGGAGTCAACGAATCTATGATTCGTACTATTAAGAAGGATGCAGCCAAGATCAAAGAGCACATGAGAATCACAAAGTCTGCAGGTGCTTCAATGATCAAGTATTGCCAGAACAAGGTGCTGCTAAAGGTGGAAAATTTGCTGGTGAATTTCTTGATTCATCAGGCGCGACGCAACATGGCGGTTGACACGCGATCCGTTCAAGAGTACGCACGTGAACTGTATGCAGCAGTGTCACGTAAGATGGGAATTGCAGAGCCTAAACCCTTCAATGCTTCCTCTGGTTGGCTGCATAGGTTTAAGAAGGGGAACAATATCACCAACATCAACATTGGTGGTGAAGAAGCGAGTGCGGACCGCGTGGCGGCTAGAGATTTTCCTCCGTTCTTACGTGAGGTTATGGAGGAAGGGCAGTACACTGACGACCAGGTGTTCAACATGGACGAATCCGGCCTATTTTGGAAAAAACTGCCTACCAAGACCTTTGTTGTCCAGTCTGCCAGCAAGATTCGGGGTCGGAAGTTGCAGAAGGAGCGCATCACCGTCCTCTTTACCACCAATGCCTCCGGTACCTGTAAGCCAAAGTTATCGGTGATTCACACAGCCCGCAAGCCACACGCCTACAAGAACGTGGACATGAGCAAGATTAATGTCCACTGGCTGACTGCACACAAGGCTTGGATGTTCTCTGCTCTGTCACTCTCCTGGTTTGATGACTGTTTCATTCCCGACGTGAAGAAATTCTGCGAGCAACAAAATGTTCCATTCAAGATTTTGTTGCTCCTTGACAACGCACCAGGACACTCGCCCCTACTTATGGATCGTCACCCCAACGTAAAAGTGGTCTTCCTTCCTCCCAACACTACGTCATTAATCCAGCCCATGGACCAGGAGTTGATCTGCAATGTGAAAGCTGCATACTCGGCAAAGAAATTCAAGCTCCTGAAAGACTGTACCAACACCAAGGATGAGTTGCGTAAGCTGGGTGACACCGATAGCGAGAGCAAAAGCGACGAGGACAAGGAACAAGAGGTGGTGAATCAAGAAGTTCTCGTCAAACAGTTTTGGAAAAAATTTAACGTCAAACAAGCTGTAGACTTCTTGGTGGAGGCATGGGATCAGCTGTCTATAGCTACGATTCGTCACGCATGGAGGCATGTGTTGCATGGCATACCAGGTGAGAGGCGGAGTCAACCTGTGACTGGTGAGGTTCAGTCTGTGACAGCGGCATTGGACCTTGCAAGAGAAGCTGCGCACAGTACTACAGCTGAAGGCTTCTCCGAGACCACCAACGAAGACATCCTGGAGGTGATCAGAGATCTAGAAATGACTGCCAACGAGATGTTGGAAGATGATCACGTCAGTGAAGAGGAACATGGTGCGTCAATCTCAGAAGAACACAAGTTAACGCATAGTAATATTAAGGGTGCCATCGAGTGTGCAGAGAAATTGAAGCTCTTCCTTTCCAACGACCATGACGATGACCGCTATGAAGTCTTCCATACCCGGCTGGTGCAGGCTATGGAGCCGTACATCAAGACAACATCAACACTAGCCGTCAAAAAAGTATTACCGAGTTCTTCGCCCGCAACCCACCACAGCCAGCCAGAGCCAGTGATAGTGACAGTGAAAGTGACTTTGAGGGATTTGTCAGGGAGGCCCTGACAACTATGACTGATAGTGATGGTGATTCACCTAGTAATGGTGATTCACCTGAGGGCCAGTAATCTGCCCTCTGCCTCGGAACCAGCCTCCCTCCCCGTATGCCGACCCATCTCTTCTACTAACGTAAGTGTTACACCCAACCTTTAGTTTTCCTAACCTAACCTTTATTTTTCCTAACTTAACCTTTATTTTTCCTAACCTAACCTCTTCTATATTAATTGTGTGTGCATACCATCATAAAGTTAAGATATTATTTTTACTACAACATACGGTAGTTGTGTGTCATCAAAAAGTGGAGTTTGGGGGTCGGGCCAGTCTCTATTGGAATTAATTCCATATGTTCTGTTGTTCACTTTACGCGGATTTCACTTTCCGCGGTACCCTGTGGGTTCAATTGACCGCGTAAATCGGGGTACTACTGTACTGTATAATAGTCACAATTATTTGTACAGGTCCACCACCGATTTTCCGGGAACGGATGGTCCAGCACCTCTTTTAATCTGGACAAAATTTCGAAAGGGCACTTAACTTCCCTCCCTCCCAGTTTTTGTCTAGTGCAAACTATAGGATGTTTGTACTTAAATCACTATCTTACAAAAATTCCAGCAATGCAGGTTATATACTGCCAAGTTAATTCAGTGACATTTTATAAGGGAAAAAACTAAAATCCCCTCTACAGTGGTCCCTCGGTTAACGAATTACCTTCCATAAGAATCTTCATTTCGGTTAATGAACAAAAATTCGGTTAACGAAATTCTTACGAAAATGTTTCGACATGCTTTGGCTTACTCACCAGCTGGAAGATTAGTCTGCCAATACAGAAATCGGTTCTAGGGCTTACATTCGTTAAAATTGGAGTAAATAATTTTCCAAGTTTTATATTAAATTTTTTTGTCATTTTAACACTTATTTAACATAATTGCAGTTCAGAGTACTAGTTTTTGGTGCGCCCATCAGCCACTTCACTCACCCACCAAGGCCTCAGTTTGTATCTCTGTTCAGTGGAGGAAACATCTTGCTTGTGGGTCTCTTGAACAGACTATTTTTACGTTTTTACAGTACAATTATTGGTCATTCTGAAATTTATTTAACATATTGACAATATATAGTGCAGTGCAGTGTTGATTCAAAGAAAATAATCTTGAATTACACTTAGTGAACTTAAAATTTTATGGGTGAAATGACGGCATGAAGCATTGGGGTGATTTCTCTTCCACCCCCACTTCCTTCTCTTCTTCCTTCTCCTCCACCCCCACCTCTAATTCCCATCATCATCATCATCATCAACCAGGAACCTTCTACATACACACCTCAAAGTAAGTGTACATTATTGCATTTTTTTTTTAACTATGTATGTAATTTTCGGTGAGCTGGAACCAATTACCCCAAATCCAATTGAAACAATGGTTTCGGTTAACGAAATTTTCAGTTAACGAACGACCTTCCGGAACAAATTGTGTTCGTTAACCGAGGGACCACTGTATTTGATAACTATGCACTTCGTTATCAACCCCTCCCTGAGAGCTGTCAATACCTCAAGTCCCCCTCCCCTTTCCTCCCAGCTAGGGTGATTTTATTTTATTTTATTTTTTTTTATCCTCTTCAGTTTTAGGCTTAAAAAGTTTTATCTTATAAAATGTAGCTGACTACACTTAGCAGAATATAACTTGCATTGCTGGCATCCTTGTAAGATAGTGATTAATTTGAGTACAAATATCACATAGTTTGTACGTGAGATAAAATCTTTAGTCTAGTGTAGTACATTTGAGTACAAAACTTGTACAGTAATGTTGCTCAAATTTGTGGCTTCTTCACATTTAATTTACATTTAATATTTGTTTAATTTAAGTTTCTGGCAGTCCATAATGCTTTAGAAACACAGGATGTGTATAATTAGTGGGTCAGAGGTGTATTGTTGAATTATTATTACCTGACCTCGGTTGGTGCGGCAAAACGGATAATCCGGCAAGGCTTCGGAACCAAGGGTGCCGGAAAATCGGTGGTGTACCTGTATAACAAACACGATGGTATATGTACAATCAACAGAAGCTGCTCATGTCAGCCAACCTGCATGATATGAGGCAGGTGATCTGGTAATACTGTATGGGGAAGAATTAATAATCATGTTTTAAATGGCCAGTTTGTTAAGATTTATGATTGGAGACTGTCTTGGAATTTTCTTGTATATACTGTATCTTATTTAGTATCGATGTGTAAAATAAAGGGAAATACAGTGGTCCCTCGGTTAACAAGCACAATTCGTTCCAGAAGGTTGCTCGTTAACCGAAAAATTCATTAACCGAAACCATTGTTTCAATGGGTTTTTAGGTAATTGGTTCCAGCTCACCGAAAATTACATACAAACGAAAAATAAATGCAGTAAAGTACACTTAATTTGAGGTGTGCATGTAGAAGGCTCCTGGTTGATGATGATGATGGGAATTACAAGTGGGGGTGGAGGAGAAGGGAGAAGAGAAGGCATTGGGGTGGAAGAGAAGTCACCCCATGCCACCATTTCACCCATAAAATTTTAGTTCACTTGGTGTAATTCAAGATTATTTTCTTTAAATCAACACTGCACTGCACTATATATTATCAATATGTAAAATATATTTCAAAATGACCAATAATTTGACTGGAAACACAGAAAAAAAGCCTTTATGTTGAAGAGTCTCAAACAAGATGTTCCTTCCTCTGAACCTGTAAACAAACTGACGCCAAGCTTGGTGTGTTGAGTGGCTGTTTGGCGCACATAAAACTAGTTTCCTGTACTTCAATTATATGTTCAATAATTGTTATAATGACTAAAAAATTTAATATAAAACTTTTAAAATGATTGAATAGTACAACCTTCTTGATATTTACTAAAATGGTAAGGAATTTAAGCCCTAGAACAGATTACTGTATTGGCGGACTAATACAACAGCTAGTGAGCAAGCGAAAACATGTTGAGGGGCGCTTGTATGGAATTTGTTAATCGAGGGATTGCTCGTTAACCGAAGTGAAGAATCTTATGGAAGGTAATTCGTTAACCGAAATTTCGTTAACCGAGACGCTCGTTAACCGAGGGATCACTGTAGTGTTATTGAAAAATATGATATTGCTGCAGGTATTGTTAATGCCAATGAGTAGTTTCCATATTAATGACATTCATTGCAAAGCATTTTCAGCACTATATTTGAAGCTACAAGAAAGCATTGCATAATGTGTCACTTATACATACAGTAACACAAAAATACAGTAAGCTCTCCGTTAGCCAGAATAATTGGTAGAGAGAGAGGTTCCAGGTTTGAGAGATTTCAGGGTATGGAGACAAATTTTCTCATCACAGAATTTTTCCAGACTCTGTATAAAGTTTTCTGAGAGTCTAAACTACACATCTCACATGGACAGACACAGAGCTGTATTTATACAGCATGCCCTTACAATTCACGGGTTTTTAATTCGCGGCCCTCACTTATTCATGGATGACACACTGGATGTACCCAAGAATGTCAACGGGTACTTTTAAAGTTGGTGGCATGTTTACGGCCGGGATGGGGAGAGTGTGAGTTTTGTGGTATCCCACAAGGTATATCTGTTGTCCCAGGAAGCTGGGCCACTTGCGCATTCCGCCTCAGTCGGGAATAAAAACTTGTCCATCTCGTGCGTGTACTACTCTACTCTCTTAACAACTGTGCTGCTCGTGCTTGTGATGGCTCCCAAACACTTTCAACCATCTTCATCCAGCTGCAGGAAGGCACCCAAACTGTTGGACAAACTTAGGAGTGGCCAGAGTTTTGCTGCATGTGGCCGAGAGTATGGCATCAATGAGTCAACTGTCTGCTACATCAAGAAGAAAGAGATGGAAATGCATAATGCCAGTGCCCTAAGTGGCCCCTCTTCTGCCAGGGTAGCGCTAATGTGAGGGATACAGCTATGGTGAACATGGAGAAAGCCCTTAGCATCTGGATTGAGAATTTTAACCGCCGCCACATCCCTCTCAGCCAGAAGTTTATCTGTGACAAAGCCAAGGTCCTGTATGACTGATTCCATGCTGAGGAAGGTGGTGAAGGTAAAGTGAGTGAATGTGAAGTGAGTGGTGAAAGTGGTGCTAGTGCTTTTGGTTCTAGTGATACTGTAGTGGACGTCTCCCCTACAAACTGCGTAGCCGCAGCCACCAGCTGCTACCATCTTCCCTAGCAACCAAACTAGCGGCCCAAGCGGGGGGCGTCACCAGATGCCGCAGTATCCTAGCAACGGAGCCAAAGACTGGTTACTTCTCGGGTTTTCCCTACATGACTCACGGCTGACTCACGGCTGCTGGGTATATAAGCTCTGTCTCTCCATTGAAATTCATTCTGGCCATTCTACTTGAACAAGCAACACCTCCTCCTCCGCCGCTGCCTGGCGGCCCTCGCCTCTCCTCCGCCTGCCTGGCGGTCCTCGCTCCCGCCGGCGAGCATGGCGACCCACCAGCTGTCCTTCTCTGAGCGTCCTCACCAACCAGCTCTCATTCTGCTCTCGGTTCCTGAACACGCAACACCTCCTCCCAGCAAGCTCCTCGCTGTCCAGCTTTCATTCAACCAGGAGGCCAGCAACAGGCAACACCTTCTCTATCGAAGCTCCTGCACATCTACCTCCTTCAACACGCTACTCACCGAACGTCTCTACTGAGCAGCTCCTCACCACACGGCACCTCCAGCACCAGACTGTCTATCATATAACTTATATTATACAAGAAAACCACCTTAGAGTTTCCATCCATCCTGAGTGCTAGACAACATTATACCACGAAACCCTACAATACCACAATGATAGGTTTTAATGTCAGTAAGGGGTGGTTTGAGCACCTTCAAGAACTGCGACAACTTGCACACATTCGGGATCAATGGTGAGTCAGCCTAGGCGGACGATGTAGCAGCAATGGAGTAGCCTGCGATCTTTGCTGAGATTATCCGGGAGAAGGGCAACAAGCCCGAGCAGGTTTTCAGAGTTAACGAGACTGGCTTGTGGTGGAAGAAGATGCCAACCAGGACGTTCATTTCTAGGGAGGAAATAAGTGCACTGGGCTTCAAGGTGGCCAAAGATTGTGTGTCTCTCCTGCTATGTGGCAATGCTGCAGGAAATATGATCAAGCCCATGCTTCTGTACCTGCCAAGCGTCTGTGTGCACTCAACAAGAAAGCCTGGATGACAACAGTGTTGTTCACCGACTGGTTTCACAATTGTTTTGTGAGAGAGGTCAAGGATTACCTGTAAGAGAAAGGCTTGGAGTTTAAGGTCCTTTTCATGATCCACAACTGCCCTGGCCACCCCGAGGACCTCAAGGTTGCCAACAAAAATGTTGAGGTGAACTTTCTGCCCAAGAACACAACATCATTGCTCCAACCACTCGACCAGAGTCATGGCTGTCTTCAAGGCCAAGTACATAATCCGCAGCTTCAGCAGGATATGGCAGGCCTTGGACAAGGTCACACGGAATGGTGCTGAATCAGTGCGGGAAATGTGGAAGAAGTTCTCCGTCGCAGACTGCATCTCCTTCATCAAACCGGGCCATGACGACCTGACAGCCCTCTGTGTTAACTCCTGTTGGAGGGCCTTGTGGATAGAGGTGGTAAATGACTTTGTTGGCTCCCCCCAGTCAACCAGGATGTGCAGCACATCATCTAGCTTGCCCGTCAAATGGGAGGTGAGGTGTTCGACGACCTTCATGACCTTCAGGAGGAAGAGGTGCAAGAGGAGCTCCTGGGTCATGCTGGGGAAGAGCTGGCTTAACTTGTCGAGGAGCAGCGTTGCGAGGACGAGCAGGAAGAAGGTGAATTGGAAGAGATGCCCACCTTAACTGCCACAAACCTCAACAGATGCGTGCTGGCTAGTAGGGCACTCGTGGACATGTTTTTCTACATCAATCCCTCTATCGAGAGATCATTGAGAGATCAGTCAACTTCAAGAAAGGGATGGAGAAGCTCCTGCTTTCTTACAAGGAAATACGTAAAGAACTTAAACGCCAGGTTACCCAGCCTCCAATCTCCATTTTCTTCTTGCCTTCGTCCACTCCAAGCCCTACAACTCCTGTTTATGCTCCTTCTCCCTCCTCTGCCTCCTCTTCTGAGGCAGATGAGGAGCACTTGTAACTCTCTTGCCTTCATCTTCATCACCATCATCATTCATCATGATATTCATCAGTGGCAGGGACGAGAGGAACGGGTTCTACACAAACAGCCAGCATGGAATGGTGAGTGTTATTCAATGTTTATGTGTATTTAAAATGAGAAAAAATGAAGGAAAAAAAAATATATTTACTCCCCCCCCCCCGGCCAGCAAATGATATTTGCGGATTTGGAAATTCATGGCCATTTTGAGACACAAACCGCCATGAATTTTAAGGTTATGCTCTGTAAACACCACTGTACACATACTGTACAATACAGTACTTGTATAAATAAAATATACTACTGTACACACTATACTGTACTGTACTCACCAGCAGATGTTGTCATCTTGAGCTTGTGATACAGGCAGGCCAAATGGTGATATGATGATACAGGATGGCCTGCCTTTGTCCTGTACCATCTCCTGTAGCAGGTGTTGTTAAATGTCACTCTTCTCTCCCTACATGAAGGAGGGATTGTACACACACTGTATTCTGCACATACATGCTAGCCTACAGAAGGCATACACTGTCCACTCTGCTATGTACAGTACTGTACATATGGTACTTTCACACTTACTGAATGTAGAGTACAGCACAGTAATATCTCCGTTAGCCGGAATCCCTCAAACCAGGAACTCTCCAATAGCCGGAATTGAAATTTGCTCGGAATTTGTCCGGAAAATTTCCTAAATTCCAGGTTTGAGAACAAATTCTGAGGTTGAAAATCAAGAACATTTTCTGATAATTAAAGAAAAAATTTGCCCAATTTTTTATTTCTGGGTCTAGGAGCAAATATTGATTATAAAATAATGTGCAATTACTGGAAAATCTGAGAAAGTGGCAAGAAAATCACTCCAAACATTTCTGCTCAGGGCCTGGGGACAAGGGTTCCCGGCATTATAAAAGATTGCATCACGTTTAGCCGCATCCTCACATAGTTGGTGAGTGGGTGGAAAGACCAACAGCTTGGGTAATGCTGGATATTTCTGCTCTGGGTCCATTTATAATTACTGTGCATCTATAATTATTTCTTTTTATGTACACACAATACTAAAAAAGTAAAATAGTACAGTAATAAATCAATGTAATTATGAGCTAAGCTAATGAGGCAAAGGGCGAGGTGATGAGTCAGGTGGTTATGTGACAAGTCAGGTGGTGAGATGATGAGGCACATGCATTAACAGCACTACAAACCATTTTTATAACACTTTACTTTATAATTTCTATTGATGGCTTGATTTGGCGACTTTAGCCCTTAGACAGCTGAACAGTGAATAAACCAGGACATATGGAGATGCATTATACACCAGTGATGTCATGAAGCTTCGCAACTGCAACCACAACTGCTGAGCAGCCGCATAAATTATCACAACCTGTACTCAAATGTACTAAGTTTATTACTAAATATTTTATGTCTAGTCCAAACTAGGGGATACTTATACTCAAATTAATTGCTATCTTGCAAGAATTCCAGCAATGCAAGTTATATTCTGCTAAGTTAAGTCAGTGACATTTTATAAGCAAAAAACTTAAAACTCCCTGTCTTGTATAATTTCTTCCTGAGTCCCTGACCTCTCCCCCCTTCCACTGACAACTACACGTTACTCTACCCTCCAGGCTGTCAAAATCCCACCTACCCCTCCCCCTCCTCCCAGCCAGCAAGTAATAAAGATTAATGGGATGAAGGTGGTTTTAGGCTTAAAATTTTTATCTTATAAAATGCCACAAACTAGACTTAGCAGAATATAATTTACATTGCTGGAATCATTGCAAGATAGCGATTAATTTGAGTATAAACATCTCATAGATTGCACGAGATAAAAATTTAGTCCTTTAGCTTAGTACATTTGAATACAGAGTACAGTAATATGTTGCTCAAAATTATGGCTTTTTCACAGGGAAAAATCTGTATAACTAGTCCCAGTGGTCAGGGTATTATGGTATTGAATGTTACAGAGTATTTCAAATAAATTCTTTGATTAGTTCTGTACATAGAGACTGGTGGTGGAGGAGGAGACCCTTGGGAGGAGAAACTGACAGCGCACCCCCCCCCCCCCAAAAGGTTCATCTACCTCTGTCATTCTTACCTGGCAAAACATTGGTTATTTGTTATTTATTAATTAAGAAAACATATGTTACAGTAATAATTTGAACTTATTAATACCAGCACCCTTCATATACAGTAAAATACTAATTTTTACCTTATTATTCGGCTTGTCATTTAAACCGTAAAAGGTCACATTATCATACAAACATGGTACCCTCCCTGGTCGGGAAAAATCAACGTTTTGTTTTATGGCCCAAACATCCCAAAATGACCTATGAAAACAATAAATACAAGTAAAAATGGCAACTTGCCATGTTTAAAAGAACTGCGAGGCATTTAAATCCTGGGCTGGTGCAGTATTGCTGAGCCTACTGGCTCTCAGTCCTGTCACAGTACTTCCAGTCGGTCTTGAAGCCATGTACAGGTAGTCCCCGACTTACGACTGCTTGGACTTACGTCCATCGGTACTTACGACCTGCTCTGACCTTACGACCGTCGGGACATACGACCGCGGCAGTCGTGACCAAAAATATTTTCAAATGATGCGCGCATTTTCTATACCGAAACGTTTCTGTCCCGGGCGAGAGCGTGGCGCGGCTTGGGTCGCCACGTGGGTACACTCACTCAGTGGAGCGCTTAGTTGGTGTTTGGCTATCGCATCCTATACTGATCGCGCTGTGAACTTTCATTATTATCGTATTTAATTGACTTTATAATGACTGGAAAGCGTAAAAGTGAGAGTGCTGGTGGTGCTCCAAAGAAAAGGAGACAGGCAATTACTTTTGAGATGAAAATGAAGGTAATAACACAGCATGAAAATGGAAAAACTGTAGTAACAATCTCACACGACCTAGGTTTCTCACACTCAACTATATCCACTATTCTGAAGGACAAGGAACGTATTCGTGATGTAGTGAAAGGAACAACACCTATAAAGGGAACTATAATTTCAAAGAAAAGACAAGGTCTTATTCACGATATGGAAAAATTATTGGTGATATGGATAGAAGACCAGATACAGAAGCGTGTACCATTAAGCCTTCTAACCACACAGGCTAAAGCAAGAAGCCTGTTCCAAAGCCTGAAGGAGCAGGCAGGAGATGAATGTGATCAAACCTTTACAGGAAGTCATGGGTGGTTTGATAGATTTAAAAAATGCTACAGTCTACACAATGTTAAGGTGAGTGGAGAGGCAGCTAGTGCCGATGTTGGTGCTGCCGAAGCTTTTAAGGAGGAGTTAGATGAAGTGATTGTGGAAGGGAATTATTTGCCAAGCACATATTCAATGTGGATGAGACTGGATTATTGTGGAAGCGCATGCCTGAGCGGACATACATCCACAAAGAGGCGAAAACAATGCCAGGATTCAAGGCATTCAAGGACAGAATTACACTTCTGTTGGGAGGGGGAATGCTGCTGGTTTCAAGCTAAAGCCCTTCATGATCTATCATTTAGCGAACCCCAGGGCATTTAAACATGTCAGCAAGCACACACTGCCAGTGTTTTATCGCAGTAATAAGAGAGCCTGGATGACCCTAGTACTGTTTGAGGATTGGTTCATGACTTGTTTTATTCCACGAGCCAAGGGGTATTGTCTGCAACAACGGATTCCATTCAAGATTTTGCTGATTTTGGATAATGCTCTGGGACACCCACCACACCTGGACGACATGCACCCTGATGTTAAGGTAGTCTACATTCCACCTAACACTACCTCTATCATCCAACCCATGGATCAAGGTGCTATTGCTGCCTTTAAAGCGTATTATTTACGCACGACCTTCGCTCAGGCTGTTGCTGCTTCTGAAGGTGAGAAAATGCTCAGAGAGTTTTGGAAGGAGTACAACATTTTGTCATGTATAAAGAACATTAGTGCAGCATGGGATCAGGTTACAAAACATTGCATGAATGGAATAAGGAAGAAAATCCTGAAAAGATATGTGAACAGTTTCAAAGGATTTAATGAAAATGAAGTTATTTCGGATATTAGTAACAAGATAGTGGAGTTAGGTAAACAGATGGAGTTAGAAATTGATAATGAAGATGTTGAACAGTTGGTTGAAAGTGTAGCAGAAGAGCTCAGTAACGAGGATCTTATTGAACTAGATGTACAGAAAATTGCAGAGGAAGTAGAGAGGCAAAATGTAGAAGAAGAACCTGCACCCCTCAAAAAGTTTTCAGTGAAACAAATGGCAGAGGCATTTGCTACAATTAATAGAGGAATGCAAATGTTTGATGGCATGGATCAAAATTATGAGCATTATGCCAAAGTTGACAGAATGGTCCAAGATGCACTTGCTTGCTACAGGGAGATTTATAATGAAAAGAAAAAACAAACTGTGCAGGCTTAATTGGACATCTATTTTAAGAAGTCCCCCAGTGCTGTCTCCTCACGCCCCACCAGTGCTGCCTCTTCACTCCCTCAAGATGATCCAATACCTTCAACCAGCAAGTTTCCACAGTCCATAAACCTGTCTGAAGAAAGCGACATTGATGACCCACCCAGCCCTGTCTCCTCCTCTGCTTCTTCCAGTTAATGTAGTCTCCGTGTATAATTAGAAAATTATGGGGGCCCCGTGTGCATTCAGCTGACTACATTAAAGGTAAGTGCTCGTTCACACTATCCATTCCTCATTATTTATTAATTTTACTGTACTGTATCCATTCCTCATTATTTATTACTTTTACTGTACTGTATTTCATTGTAGATTTTTTATTTATCTTATTTTTTTAAATTTTGAATTTTTTTATTTTTTTTATTTTTTTTTATTTTTTTTTCTATCTATGTCGGACTTACGACCTGGATTTGGGTCCCTAGCCCCGTCGTAAGTCGGGGAGCACCTGTATATACATAATGACTTCTTTCTTTACAAAAAAAAAAAAATAATAATAATATGAATGTAGCAACATAGCAAATGAAACTAAAAATTATTTATGAAATAAACATAAAGATGTTTCTTATTACAAGCGGCATCACTGAATACTCAAGGTTAGGGGAGTACTGGATGTTTCTGGAGCTTGGGAGGGCAGCAACCCTCTTTCCTCCACTAGCCACTTATCATACACCATAAGAGGCTGATCATACGAGAATATATAATAAAAAATGTCGGAGGGTGCGTGTTGATGGTGTTGGTGGTGTGCGTATGTTATGTTGAAGTGTGTTCCTGACATACACACTACTTTGCTGTCACTCGGAATCGAGTATGACGATCTTCCAGCTATGATACAATGATATGAGTTATTAGGGATGTCACCTTCGTTGGTGAGATTTGAGGTGACTAAAGAGGCCAATAAGGGACCCGCAGGGTCATCCACATTCGTTGCACAGGTGGAGGGCTGCATCTAGTGCGGGAGGGGCGATGGCAGCGTCCTTCCGGCATTGGCGCTTGTCTGCCTCTGTTTGCAGTCGGGCTAACTCGAAAGTATTGATACCTTCTCATGTGGAGTAATCAACTCCCAGGTGAGAGGGCGATTTGGCACTTTTTCAAGTTTGTCTTAAGACTATCCTCACACCTTTTCAATTGCCTGCCGGCATTACATTTACTATTCATTAGGTGACTGTAAAGTAGCTGCTTTGGAAGTCTACTGTTGACCATGTGGGTAACATGGCCAGTCTAGCATAGCTGTTCATGGGTAATGGTAGCCTTGATGCTCCTACAATTGGTGTCAGCTAGAATACTGGCATTTGTTCTCTTGTCTTCCCAGCGAACTCGGAGGATGGAACATAGACTACTTTGATGAAAGTTTTCAAGTGCCTTGAGGTGTTTCCTGTATATGACCCATGTCTTGCTGCCATACAGCAGGGTGGGGAGGACCACTGTTCGATATACATGCAGCTTTGTAGATAATTTCAACTCCCTACAGCTGAAGACACGGTTTCGGAGTCCGCTAAAGGCTTGAGATGCACATCTGATCCGGTGCTGAATCCCTTCATTGAAGTCTGCGGTGGTGGACAGGTGGGAGGCGAGATACCGAAAGTGGGTAACATTAGAGAGAGTAGTACCGTTAAGCTGGATGGATGGTGGAGGTGTGTCTGAACCAGGGACAGGTTGAAAGAGAATCTGAGTCTTGCGTACATTCTCCTCAAGGCCGAAGTGTGCATACGCATCTGCATAGGTGTTCAGGATCTCCTGTAGGTCACGTTCAGTGTGAGCAACAAGGGTGAGGTCGTCTACATACTGAAGTTCAGTAATGGAAGCTGCCAACACCTTTGTTCTTGGCTGGAGTCATCTTATGTTGAAGACCCTTCATTCGGTACTTGATGTCCACCCCGCTGGCTAAATTGGCACTGGGAGGAGTAATGAAGGCAGCCAAGAAGAGAGAGTTGGTGCCAGTACACACTCTTGTTTAACCCCTGTTTGGATGGGAAAGAACTCAGACTGGGTGCAGTAGCGCAGGACACTGCTGTTCATGCCATCGTGGAGTTGACTCACAATGGCGATGAAATTTTGGTGGGCAGCCAAAACGGCTGAGGGTCCACCATAGGGCTACCTTGTTGACCGAGTCGAAAGCCTTGGTTAGGTCGATGACAGCCACGTACAGGTCACGACGCTGTTCTCTGCACTTTTCCTGTATTTGGCAGGCAGCAAAGATCATGTCCATGGTGCCACGTGATGGTCTAAAACCACATTGAGATTCTGGGAGGAAATTTCCCGCCCCAGGAAGGAGTCTGTTTAGGAGAACTCGGGCTATAATCTTGCCAGCTATGGATAGTATTGAGATCCCACGGTAGTTGCCACAGTCTGACTGGTCTCCCTTGTTCTTATAAATATTGAGAATGGAAGCGTCATTAAGAGCTTGGGGGATTTCCTCTTTTTCCAATATATTCTCCAGGAGAGTGGAGACGACTGGTAAGCAGAGGTCCTCCTGCTTTACACACCTCGGCTGGGATTCCATCTGGCCCTGGATGCTGAGGGACCTGCTGGGTAGTCAGGACATCCACATCGGTGTTTCCGTTGAGCAATGAATGGTAGTGCTCTTTCCAGCGCTGAAGGAGGGGGGCTGCGCCACGGGTGGTTGGCCCATAAAATATTTTAATGGAATTGAAAAATTTGCGCATCTTGTGCTGATCTGCATGTTTTTGTATTTCACATGCTTTATTTTTAAGCCAGTCATTCTTTAGAATGCGAAGTTCCCGCTGGGGTGCGGAAGGTATTAGCTTTGGTCCGAGACTGAGGGTTGTTCTGCCAGTCAGTAAAAGCAGCACGTTTATCATCGATGAGTACTTTGATTGCCGGGTCATTTTCATCAAACCAGTCCTGGTGTATTCTTTTGATCTGGCCGAGGGTCTCTCTGCAGGTTTTTGTCAAAACAGTGTTGAGTATCCCATTCGGCATTGGGATTCGCGTTGTTTGCTGTTGGGTTGTTAATAAGCCCATGTTCGAGCTTCTCTCTGAAAGCATGTGCTACTGCTGGGTCCTCCAGACACTTAGTATTAAAACCTCTTCTGGAGGCTTGCTGCCTTCGCCGTTTTGGGGCGACGTAAAGTGAGAGCTTGGCTCTGACAAGTCGATGATCAGTGTCACAGTGATCTGAGCCACGCATGGCACGGGTAAGGAGGACATCTCGGCGATCTCTTTTTCTGACAATGATGTAGTCAATGAGATGCCAGAACCCTTGAACTTGTCGTCTTGCCTAAATAAGGTATTGGTGATAGTGAGGTTGTGTGCAGCACACTTGCTGTGGAGGCGTAGGATGTTGGGATTACACTTGCCTAGTCCATTTCTCCCTATGGTTCCCTGCCAAGTGTTAGCATCTCTGCTAAATCTGGCATTGAAGTCACCAAGGAGCACTACCTTGTCTTCTCTGGGGATAGAGGCTAGCACTCTGTCAAGATCGGTATAAAAGGCCTCATTGATGTCATCCTCTGCATCCAGTGTTGGGGCGTATGCACTGATGAAGAAGGCATTACGTGAGTGATTCAGTGGGACTCAAGAGTGTCATGAGGTGCTTGTTGATCCCAACAGGCATTTCAGTTAGCCTGTGTAGGATGCTTTGGAGGATGGCAAAGCCATCTCCATAAATGCTGTTTCTCTCCGCAGCAGGCTACCCCTTCCAGAATAAGGTATAGCCAGACCCCCGGTCTGTGAGTTGGCCCTTATCTGGGAGCCGGGACTCACTGATGACTGCTATGTCGATGTTATACCTAGCCAGCTCTTTTGCCATAAGGGTGGTTCTTCTTTCAGGAAGCCCTTTCTGCCAGTATCCAGAAGGGTCCTGACATTCCATGCAGTGACTATAAGAGGTTGCATGGTTTGTTTTTGTTTGGATCCGTGATTTTGACTGCCTGACACACATACACACACACACACACACACACACACGGGAACTAAGACAACACACATCCAGTGAGGGTCTTGTTGTGTGACTGCCTGGTGGCAAGATAAACATCAGCTTTCTCACGTCATATTTGAAAATGTTATGTAACATAATGTTGAAGGGATAAAACTTTGCTCATTTATACTTATACTTACCACAATTTCCCTCAAAAATACTTTAGCTTTTTTCTATATGCAAGACATCTTCACACCCACTAATCCCCCACCCAAGAAAGAGTGACCTGACATTCCATCAGGTCAGTAATATGAGACCACTAATCCCCCACCCTACCTCCACCTGCCATTGCGTCGGGTCAGGCCAGTTACACGAGACCAACTAATCCCCCACAACTCCATGGGAGTGGAAAATAACAGACTTTGCTGTAAAACACAGCTTCATTCATGCCCGTACCATATACATTACAGGGTATTAGTTTTTAAATAAATTTATTTAACCAGATGGACATTCCCAGCACCCAGAAACATTCTGGGGAGGTGGACTAATGTCTGTCTGTGCAAGATGTCTTGGAAACTTTTCTCAGTAACAGGAAACGATTCCGGGGAAAAGGAAATTTTTCCAGGTTTGAAAAAGTTGTCTGGTTACCCGGAAATCTTTCATCCCCAGAAGTGCTCTGTACCAATTGTTCCGGCTAACGGGGATATCACTTATATGTAATTGTAATCACATTTTACATCTTAACAACACTTGGCTGATTATATGCTGATACAGTAATGTACAGTACAGGACTGCTATGGCACAACAGATTGTATATGCAAAAACAACATCAAGTGAGTGAACGTGCTTGTGCAGTGGGGTATGCTATAACGAATCTAATTGGTTCTAGAACCTTGTTCGTTATAGCATTCGTTTGTTATAGGATTAATCCGTTCCAGGCCCCCAAATACAACCACTTAACACTGAAAAATATAATATAAAATTGTAAAAATTGTAATAAAGTGCATAAATATGCATCTAAACCCCTGAAATAAAGAATATCATTAATATTTGTAATAATAAAACAATAAATTAGAAAAAAAATAAAAAAAATAAAATTTAAATTATGTTCGTTGTAGGAGTTTCGTTCGTTATAGCATTCTCAATTATATAGGTAAAACCGTTCGTTATAGGAATATTCGTAGTAGGATCCGTTCGTTATAGCATACCCCACTGTACAATGGAAGCAGACAATGAACTAAGAGTGTCATGATGCTAGAGTTTGAGGAAATAAGCTATGAGATACATCAGCCAATCATAGGCATTCATCCAGTCACATGAAAGCAGTGGCCAATCATAGCTCACGAGCACTATGAGCCCACCCACCCATGTGCACGGCACGCTTCCCTGCATCGGAATCATGGTGTTAAGCTCTTAGAAATTCCTTCGAATGGCCCGAACAGAGAGATTTTCTTGGAATTTTTTGTAAATATTCATGATGCAATCCTTAGAAATTTATTCGGATACCCAGAATGGGGAGATTTTCTCCAGAATGCCATTAAGAAAAAAAAAAGAAAAAAGGCTAACGGAGATATTACTTGTATATTCCTTCCCTCCTGTCCTCCCTCCCACACTCTTTCCACTCTCTGCCTGCATTAACATTTTCTTCACCTGAAAGCTGAAAAAAGTCATATGACTGTAGCTAAAGTAAAAAATAAAAAAATAAAAATAGAATAAAGAAAAAATCATCGTACTGAATAGTTTTAACTCCTTCACCACAAGAGGTCATTCCTAAGCTGAATAAAATGGTCTGTCAGTATCCAGAATATATTAATGACATTATTGGTGACCATTTATTATTACCATTTCTAACCAAAATTTACCAGGATACTTACATAACTATATCCCTCATCAATCTGACTGTCTATCTTCCTTCTCTCCTTCCTTTTGCTCCCGGGAACACTACAATAAAGGGACTTTGAGATCTCGTCCTTGGGATGTATTTTTTAATGACCATGACAGTTGCTCCATGCACCTCTTGTATCCTCTGTCACTACCTTCCTACTTCTTTACCTCACTATTCCTCTCTCCCTTCCCTAGTAAGCGTATCCTAAAGAAAGTAAATTTGAAGAACTACAGTTATTATCATAGAAGCGTCTGCTCTCTACCTAAATTCGAACTGGGAATCGTTTTGTCCATAAGGATGGTCGACATGCATTAACACACTGTCCATTTTCATTATCCCAGGTGGCAGTTTGTAGGAATTCAGTATTATACTGACAGTTGTAGTCTATAGTTGTGATGTTTAATGATTTGGATTTAGAAATCATTGCATTGATTTCTGTGGTTATGAATTGGGTATTGTAGCCGGGAAACAACGTGACGAGGTGGTGTGGTCAGCAATCGTATTCTTGACTAATTTTGTGCTGTTCTAGCATTACACGTAAGAATCATGTGTGATCTGCATAGATAATGAGTAATGGCGGAACAGATGTGCAATCTGAAGTTGATACAGAAAACCCAACTGAGAACTAAGAAAGCTGTTGGACATCGAAAATACTGACAAGGGTTTGCAGAGAAGAGAGCCGAGGTGGTTCAGGCACGTTGAAAGAATGGAGGTGACCAATTGGGTCAAGAGGTGCATTCGTTTAATTAAGGAGATGGATTACCTTTGAGATAAGCACCTAATGAGAGAGGCTACAAGTAATTTTGCAAGAAGGAAAGCTGCCATCAGGTAATCACAGCTAACCAACACAAGCATGAAAAATGGCCATATAGTACTGTAATGATGTGTGACATTATTATTTACAACACAAATCCACCAGATAACAAGAAAACTAAACACAAATCTGTTGCCTACAGTATTTAGAATCCTAACCATTTTGTTCATGCTCTGTTGTCATCATTCTGGAGCTTTGTTACAGTAAAATTACAGGAAATTCCCAGTCCTTTCTTTCCTATGACTCTTGGATGTGGGTGGATGAGTCTGGTAAGTCAGCCTATTAATGTACTGCATTAACCATTATTTGGGGATGAATTAAGTGAAAGTGTTCCCCATAAAAACCACCCATGGTCTTGATCATTATGGGTAAACAGAGCTCTGCTGTAAATGGAAATCCTGTTAACTGGGAACTGCAATGTTTAATTCAGGTGTGTTGTGAGCCTGAGTGGTTAATACAGTAAAACTACCATGCTACTCATAAGTGACTCAAAATATTAAAAAAAAAAAACACAGAAAACTTCAAGATCAAATATTTTCTCATTTTTGTTTGCAATACTTTAAAAAATACCAAAAATTAAAACTACAGTACATCCTAAAGGCAATCCCCCCTATAGGAGCAGAATAGCTGTGACAAATTTCTCCACTCAACAAACAAGCATTTGGAACATATCTGGAGTAAACTCATTAATTATGTAAGAATGTAAAGTAAACTACACACCTGTACAGACTGGCCAAAAGATTGTGGAGTTTGAAGTTTATCTATAATAGACTGCATATGGGATTTATGTGCAGTGTCACCATAAAGGAGAGATGACCACTGATCTGGTGCAATTCTGAGGCCGGCTTCTGTTGCTATTTGAACAATCTGGGCATCATGTTCTCGTCTCAAGGCTTCGTAAGTTCTAAATTCTTCCTTCAGCTGCATAAGTGATGAGTCTCCTTCTCTCTTTGATACCTGGTGAATGAGGACAAACCTTGACAAAACAGCCACAATATGTGGCCCCCCACTAGCACACTGGCTTACACATGAGAAGGGTTCAACCATCATCATCAATAACAAAGTTAATATCCCAGCTTTTACCTCCATATAGCACCAAACAATCACACATGCAGTATTACCATAAAAAATATTAAGGGTTTGTACTGTACTTGTTGCTGTTAAGAAAATGTTTGGATACACAACTGGTCTATCTGGGTTGTTACTCAACACCAAATAAGAAACTCCACTTTAAGCTGATAGATGGTGACCAGGTCAAAACCACTAAGGTAGGCATGGTTCTAATTAAATCTCTCTCTCTCCAGAATCAGTTTTCGCTATAAGATTTGTCTCTCACCTTAAAGCAAGATGCTCGATAAAGTAGCTGCACCACATGTCCGATACTGGTCTTGGAGGCCTGTGGGAAGTGTGGCTCCAGGCGCTGAACCACAAACATGACCAACACCTTTCGGGAGAGAGCTGAACCATCCTCAAGGGCTAAAAGAACCAGTTTCAACACTTCTTCCTGCATTGCTGAAAATTATAGTATTCAATGTTATTTTAGCTGACCCACACACTCCAACATCACCCACACACCACTAACACCACCCACAAAGCCCAACACCACACACACACACACCCCTAACCCCACCCACACACCCCAACACCAGCCACACACACCACCCACACATCACTAACACCACCCACACACCACTAACACCACCCACACCCCTAACACCACCCACACATCATAACCCACACCCCAACATCACACTAACACCACCCACACACTAACACACTAACACCCCACACAACACCACCACACTAACACCACCCACACACCACTAACACCACCACCCTAACACCCACACACTAACACCACCCACACACCCTAACACCCACCCTAACACCACCCACCACCAACACCACCCACACACACACACACACCACCCCCCCAACCACCCACACACCCAACAACCCACACCCCCAACACTAACACCACACACACCCCAACACCCCACCTCCTCCACCCACACACATCCCCCAACACACCCACCCCTACACCACACACACACCTAGCACCACCCACACACCACTAACACCACCACACCCTAACACCACACACACCCCATCCCACACACTCAACACCACCCACACACCCCAACACCACCCACACACCACCATAAAACAACACACCCTAACACCCACACATAACACCACCCTAGTAACACCACCCACACACACCCAACACCACCCACACACATCACTAACACCCACACACCCCAACATCACACACACACCCCAACACCACCCACACACCCCCCAACACCACCCCACCCCTAACACCACCACACACCACTAACCACCCACACACCCCCAAACACCACCACACACCACTAACCCACCCACACACCCCTAACACCACCCACACACCCCAACACCACCCCACACACCCCAATACCACCCACACACCCCAACCACCACCCACACACGTCCAACACCACCCACATCACTAACACACCCACAAGCCAACACCACACACACACCCTAACCCCCACACACAACACCACCCACACACCCACACCACTAACACCACCCACACACCCTAACACCCACATCACTTACCAGCCACCCCAACATCACACACACACACCCCAACACCCCTTTAACACCACCAACCACCTAACACCACACGCCCTACCCACACCCACTAACAACCCACACACCCCTAACACCACCACACACCCCAACACCACTACACCACCTAACACCACCCACACCCCCAACACCCAAAACCACACACCACTAACACACCCCACACACCCCTAACACCACCCACACACCCCAACACCACCCACACACACACCACAAACACATCATATACCACCCACACCCCAACATCACACACACACACACCACCAACACCACATCACACGCCCCAACACCACACACCCCAACACCACCCACACACCCCAACACCATCACACACCCCAACACCACCCACACACCAACACCACCACACACCCCACACCACCCACATCCTCCCACCCACACACACCCCTACACCCACACACCCCAACACCACCCACACACCCCAACACCCACACACCCCCAACACCCACACCCCCAACATCATCCACACACACCCCCCAACACCACCATACACCCCAACACCACCCACACACCCCAACACCCATACCCCAACACCACACACACAACACAACACCACCCACACACCTAACACCACCCACACATCACCAACACCACCCACATCACTAACACCACCCACACACCCCAGCACCACCCACACACACCCCAACACCACCCACACCCCAACACCACCCACACACAACACCACCCACACACACCCCCAACACACACCCACAACACCACTAACACCACCCACACACCCCCAACATCATCCACACACAACACCACCCATACCCCAACACCACCCACACACCCCAACACCACCCACACACCCAACACTCCACCCACACCCCAACACCACCCATACACCCCAACACCACCCACACACCAACACCACCCACACCCCAACACCATCCACACACCCCCACCCACACACCCCAACACCCCAACACCATCCACATCACCAACACCACCCACACACCCCAACATCATCCACACACCCAACACCACCCATACACCCCAACACCACCCACACACCCCAACACCACCCACCCCAACACCATCCACACCCCAACACCACCCACACACCCCCAACACCACCCATGCACCCTCAACACCACCCACACAGCCCAACACCACCCACACACCCTAACACCACACATCCCCCACACACCAACACCACCACACCCCCAACCACACACACCCCAACACCACCCACACACCCCAACACCATCACACACACCACCCACACCCTAACACCACCCATCACACACCAACCCACCACCCCGCCACCTACACACCACTAACACCACCCACACACCACCTAACACCACCCACACCCTATCACCCACACACCCCAACACCACCCACACCCCCAACACCACCCACACCCCAACACCACCCACACCCCAACACCCCTCAACACCACCCACACATCACTAACACCACCCTAAGCCCAACACCACACACACACACCCCAACCTACACACAACACACACCACACACCACCTAACACACCCACACACCCTAACACCACCCACACATCACTACCAACCCACACATCCAAGATCACACACACACTAGCACCACCCACACACCCAACACCACCCACACACCCTAACACCACACACCACTAACACCACCCACACACACCCCTAGCACCACCACACACCACTAACACCACCCAACCCAACACCCACCTACAGACACAACACCACCCACACACACACCACCACACATCACTAACACCACACACAACACCACCCACACCCAACACCACCCACACACCCCAACACCACCCCACACACCCCAACACCACTCCACATCATGACACCCACCCACACACACCAACACCATCCACCCCAACACCACCCACACCTCACACCACCCACACATCACTAACACCACCCACACTCCTCAACCATCCACACACCCCAACACCCACACCCCAACACCCACACACCCCCAACACCACCCACACTAACACCCACACCCCCAACACCACCATACCATATACACCCCAACACCACCCACACCCCAACCTACCCACACCCCAACACCATCCACACATCACCTAACACCACCCACACACACCCAACACCCCACACACCCCTATATCCACCACACACCTCCAACACCACCTCACACAACCCAACACCACCCACACACACACCCCAACACCACCCACACACATCACATAACACCACCCACACACCCCTAACACCACTCTAATACACCCTAACACCACCCACACACCCCAACACCACCACACACCCAATCAACATCCACATCAACCAACACTAAGTATCCTCTAACACCACCCACACATCACTAACACTTCACCCACACAACACCCACACACACCCACTAACACCACCTGCACACACCACTAACACCACCCACACAACCCCAACACCACCCACACACACCCCAACACCACCTTTCAACACCACCCACACACCCCAACACCACCCACACACCCAACACCACCCACACACCCCAACACCATCCACAAACCCCAACACATCATCCACATCATCCCAACACCACCCACATCACTAACACCACCCACACATCACTAACACCACCCACAAACACACCACCCACACACCCCAACACCACCCACAACCCTAACACCACCTACACATCCCTAACACCACCCACACTATCCCAACACCACCCACACACCACTAAAACATCCCACATACACTTCATCATCATCCACTAACACCACACACACCCCAACACCACCCACACACCCCAACACCATCCACACACCCTCAACACCACCCATGAACACACCCACAAAGCCCAACACCACACACACACACACACCCCCAACCCCACACACCAGTCACCACACACACACCACTAACACCACCCACACACCCCTAACACCACCCACACATCACTAACACCTAACCCACACACCCCAACACATCACACACACACCCAACACCACCCACACACCCCAACACCACCCACACACCCCTAACATCACCCACACACCACTAACACCACCCACACACCCCAACACCACCCACACACCACTAACACCACCCACACACCCCCTAACACCACCCACAATTCCAACACCATCCACACACAACCACACACACACTCAACACCAACCCACACACCCCAACACCACACACACACCACCACACCAACCCACACACCCCAACACCAACCACACACACACCACTAACACCACCCACACAACCCAACACACACACAACCACCAACACCACACACACCACCCACACACACCCCAACACCACCCACACAACCCTAACAACAAGACCACACACATCTTAACACCACCCACACACCCTAACACCACACACACCCTAACACCACCCACACACCCCAACATCATCCACACCTAACACCACCCACACACCCAACACCACCCACACAACCTAAACACCACCCACACCCACACCACCCACACACCCCTAACACCACCCACACACCCCCAACACCACCCACACACCAACACCACCCACACACCCCAACACCACCCACACAACCCAACACCACCCACACACCCCAACACCACCCACATCCTAACACCACCCACAACCCTCAAACACCACCCACACACCCCAACACCACACACACCCCAACACCACCCACACACCCAACACCACCCACACACCCCAACACCACCCACACATCACTAACACCACCCACACATCCCCAACACCACCCACACACCCCAACACCACCCACACACCCCAACACCACCCACACACCCCAACACCCTCCACACATCACTAACACCACCCACACACCCCAACACCACCCACACAACCCAACACCACCCACACCCCAACAAAAAAAAAAAAAAAAAAAAAAAAAAAAAAAAAAAAAAAAAAAAAAAAAAAAAAAAAAAAAAAAAAAAAAAAAAAAAAAAAAAAAAAAAAAAAAAAAAAAAAAAAAAAAAAAAAAAAAAAAAAAAAAAAAAAAAAAAAAAAAAAAAAAAAAAAAAAAAAAAAAAAAAAAAAAAAAAAAAAAAAAAAAAAAAAAAAAAAAAAAAAAAAAAAAAAAAAAAAAAAAAAAAAAAAAAAAAAAAAAAAAAAAAAAAAAAAAAAAAAAAAAAAAAAAAAAAAAAAAAAAAAAAAAAAAAAAAAAAAAAAAAAAAAAAAAAAAAAAAAAAAAAAAAAAAAAAAAAAAAAAAAAAAAAAAAAAAAAAAAAAAAAAAAAAAAAAAAAAAAAAAAAAAAAAAAAAAAAAAAAAAAAAAAAAAAAAAAAAAAAAAAAAAAAAAAAAAAAAAAAAAAAAAAAAAAAAAAAAAAAAAAAAAAAAAAAAAAAAAAAAAAAAAAAAAAAAAAAAAAAAAAAAAAAAAAAAAAAAAAAAAAAAAAAAAAAAAAAAAAAAAAAAAAAAAAAAAAAAAAAAAAAAAAAAAAAAAAAAAAAAAAAAAAAAAAAAAAAAAAAAAAAAAAAAAAAAAAAAAAAAAAAAAAAAAAAAAAAAAAAAAAAAAAAAAAAAAAAAAAAAAAAAAAAAAAAAAAAAAAAAAAAAAAAAAAAAAAAAAAAAAAAAAAAAAAAAAAAAAAAAAAAAAAAAAAAAAAAAAAAAAAAAAAAAAAAAAAAAAAAAAAAAAAAAAAAAAAAAAAAAAAAAAAAAAAAAAAAAAAAAAAAAAAAAAAAAAAAAAAAAAAAAAAAAAAAAAAAAAAAAAAAAAAAAAAAAAAAAAAAAAAAAAAAAAAAAAAAAAAAAAAAAAAAAAAAAAAAAAAAAAAAAAAAAAAAAAAAAAAAAAAAAGGAA